>NW_028261386.1:33101208-33176208 GCF_051295495.1 Thamnophis sirtalis | reverse complement strand
TATATATATATATATATATATATATATATATATATATATATATATATGTAAAGGAAAGAGCTTCCAACAAAGATTCTTGGAAATGGAGTCAAATGTGGATTTTAAATAAATGAAGGCTACATATAGAGAGCAGGTGTGTGTGTGTGTGTGTGTGTGTGTGTGTGTCTGTGTGTCTGTGTGTGTCTGTGTGTGTCTGTGTCTGTGTCTGTGTTGTTAAAAATTGTAAAGTAGCACACTTGTACATCATTAACTAGCCCTCCCTAAAGTCTGTTCATCAACTAGACATTTCTCCTGTTATAGTTAATCCAGAACTTTATAAAACAGGAACAGAAATATTTATTTGTCATATTTAAGAACTGCCCATCAATTTCATAGATATGATGTACTACAAATGCTTAGAAGACTAGTTAGATAATAAATGGAGAGGTACATGCTGTTGTTTTTCATGAAAAGTGGGCTAGAGATGCCATGATTTTGATTTTTAGACATTTAGAAATATTATTTAACCTGTAAATATTTCCAAACCTTAGTAGTTATAGCTGTTGGAACCACCTACATCTCGGACTCTTCCATCTTTATTTTTGAGACTCCACTTCCCCATTCAAAAATGGTACGTGCACTCTGGAGTCTTCTTAGAATCACAGCTTTTGTTGAAAGATCAGGTGGCGGCTGTGGTCAAGAAGATCTTTACCCAGTTCCATATAGTATGCCCATTAGATCTCTTCCTGGATCAGGAAGTCTTTCAGACAATTACACATGCTCTTCAGAGGAATGCCCCTTTGTGGGGCATTGGTGACAGCATTAAGGTACTATATAGTATTGGGGGCCATAGGGACCAGATCAATTATAATGAGATAAAATCCTATTTATGAATTAAATCCAGGAATTAGAGATCATTTCTGTTGGGGCCAACACATTTTCATAAAATTTGGGAGATTATTTTTTTTACTCAGCAGTCAATCAGAAGTTTGACTACCAAACTGAATTTGAAGTTCTGTTGAAGAAGATTCTGCTGGGTGAGGATGGAAAAAATGCAGTGTAGTCTAATTAAGATGAAAATGGTAACTATTTAGATGATCTTTACTGATAATAGAACATAGGAACTGGAGCTTTTTAGAAGCTGTTTGTGGAGGACAGTAGATAGGTGGACTCAGAACATAATATAAAAATCCAAGTCACTGACAGAGGTTAGAATAAATCAGGGGGTACATTTATCCAATAGGATCCTCAATAATGTCATCTTAAAACCAATATGTATTTGTCCAAATTAAGGCATGCAGGAAGGTAAAAAAAAAGATTTAATATGCAAGAGCATGATGCCTGTATAACCATAACCTACATCCTAGTGCTGGATTTAGCAAGTCTTCAATGATGTTAGCATGCTTTTGAAGGGAGAGGGATTTATGCCATTAGTTTAATTCCATAAGTAAATCACTTTGTTTTTCAAAGGCATCAGTTCTGGAAATTTATACAAGAGGACCATTTGAGCTACTTCCCGGTGATCAACAAAAGGTCAAAATTATTTTTGATTGATGAAATGACAAGGCTTTGACCATTTCCCTATTATCCTTGATTGCTATTCTGTATTATGAGCAAAACTGGAGTCTTCATATACTGTATGTGTTATACTGTAACAAGTGTCTTTATAGTCTCTTAGACTAATTTCATTACTTGAGAAAAACCTTCAAATGTCAATATATAACTGACCATTTACCTTTAATGATTATTCTGCAAAAGTTAATTGGTTCAAAAGACCAAGTGATATTTTCCTTGAGTTCATTTAGCTATGCTTCCTGCTGTCAAAGTCAGAAATTAGTAGCTGTCTACAATAGAAACAGCATTTGGAGTTTGTAAGCTGATGAAATATT
Organism: Thamnophis sirtalis; assembly: GCF_051295495.1. Taxonomy (NCBI): domain Eukaryota; kingdom Metazoa; phylum Chordata; class Lepidosauria; order Squamata; family Natricidae; genus Thamnophis; species Thamnophis sirtalis. The sequence goes on along the minus strand of NW_028261386.1, from coordinate 33,174,340 downwards.
TAAGAACAATCTTACATTTTGATCAGTTAACCCTCAAATGGGGATAATCCTATATGTTTTTAGACAGCTCATTTTTAAAAGCATGAATGATATTATTGAGTTACTTAAAATCAACCAAATCTTTTTCCTGTCATTTGTACTGAAAAGCCAGTTAAAATGATGGTTGTACAATAAAATCCAATTTGTTCACAGCAAAACACACACACACACATCCTATGAGAAATGTATGGGGTCCATGATATTATTACAGGGCAAGTGTGAGTGAGAAAAATTGAAAGCCATGAAAAGTGAGAACAAAATAAATGAAGCAAAAGTCATTTTCACAAGGACTTCCAAAAAGAAAATATACTGACAAAAGCTATTATGGAAAACTTTAATATTGGCTTACACACATAAGAACCCATATCAATGGAAAGGATGAAAAAAGCAAGGACAGAAATTATGTGGTGATATAGAGGACTAACTGGAATAATAACATTTTCAAAGCCATGAAAAACTTATTATTGAAAATCCCATATTTTAAATTGCCATAATATTTTCTCCTCTTTAACTGCAGTTTCAAATCAATCTTTTAGAAAATGCACCATATGAAATGCTTTGTACTGTGGTCATAATAATATATATTATGTGTCAAGAGGTTGCCACAATTTTTAAGCAAGTGAAATTAAATGTTAGAATATATTCAGTTTAATTATTGACCTTGCTGAACATGCAAATTAAAAACAGTGATCCCATTAAAGGAGCCAGTAAAATCCAAATTTACTGCATTCCTCCCTGAAGATTTAGGCAAAGACTTGGGGTGGTTTATATATTCTTAATTCAGAAAAGGTTCAAAACCATTCCCTTTCTCTAGGCAAAGGACTGGTAAATGGTTCTAGACATTATCTGCTACTGTCAAACATTATCTGCTAGTCCAGTGTTTCTCAACCTTGCTGGCTTTAAGATATATGAACTTCAACTCCCAGAATCCCCCAGCCAGCTTTGCTTAAAGCAATCAAGGTAGAGAAACACTGTGCTATTCTAACAGATAAACACTCTGACATATACCTAAGTTCAGTGGTGGGGTTCAAAATTTTTTAGAATCTTTTCTGTAGGTATGGCTTGTTTTGTGGCAGTGGCTTGCTGGCCATGTGACCAGATGGGAGTGGCTTGCCAACCATGTGGCTAAGTGGGAGTGGCTTGGCAGTCATGTGACTGGGTGGGCGTGGCCAACTTGTAAAATGTGGTGAAACTCACTTAACAATGCTTTTGCTTAGCAACAAAAATGTTGCCTCAGGAACTCTGGCATTGAAGTGTGCAAGTCTTAAAGCTGCCAAGTTACAAGACCTTTGCACCCCTAACCCTTTAGAAAAACAACCCAGGGATGTTCAAACTTGACAGCTTTTGACAGGTTTAAATAGGACTCTGAGAAGCGGGCGGGGCAATTGGTGAGCCAGCCAATCAGTGAGCAGCGGGCAGGGCAAGCATGGTGCGGATGGGCGGTGGGGGGAGGGAGCTGGAACCAGTTCTAAACAGCATGGTAGATTTGTGGAACCTCTTCTATAGAAGAGGTTAGGACTGGCAGGAACCCACCCTTGCCTAAGTTCTATTTATAGCTGATAAATGTAGTCTGGGAATACTGGGGAGTGAAACAAATAAGGTTTCCACATAGATAAATAATTATTGATGAAAGGGTGGTGAGGAAATTAAAATAGTTAAACATAGAATGAAAGGATGCCAAACTTGATTTGGAGAGTGGATGTAAGGGTCTTTGAGGGTGTCATTTTAAGAACTCTAGCAGTTTATTATCAATTCCCATTGAAAACACCATGGCTGCTTATACTTATCCCCCCCATTACACTGAAGTTTTAGTGTTCTTTTTGGTATCATTATGAAAACTGTAATATCAGATGACACACTGTCTGAGCTAACATAATGCATAGTGCATTAAACCCTTAAAGATGTTTTGTTGACAACAATGGTTGCGATCATGCATCATGCTATGATTTACTATGGTTTAAAAAAAAAAAACCCAGGTGGCACATATATATAATTGAACAAACAGAGAGCATGTCTGATATGATGGTTAGGTGCTGGTCAGTGGTGGGTTTCTACTGGTTCAGACTGATTCATCTGAACCGGTGGTAGTTTGGCAGCCTGTGTCATGGTATCAGCAGCGACCCAGGCCCACCCCCTCCCCCCGAACTGGTTCTCCAGTGCCATCTTGTTTTTTGTTTCTGCGCATGCACAGAACAATTTTTATTACACTGTGCATGTGTGCACCCACAAGCAAACTGGCAGTAGTGCCTGCCAGAACCCACTTCTGGTGCTGGTGTAGAAACCAGAAGATAGTGAATTCTAATCTTGCCTTAGACATGAAAGCCAGCTGGGTAACTCTCTTTCAGCCCAACAGAGTTGCTGTTATGGGGAAAATAAGAGGAGGAAGGAGTATTATACATGTTCACTTCCTTCAGTTGCTTGTAATATATCTGAGTCAACATGACTGCATTGGAAATAATATTAAGAGTATTAGTATAAATCCCATTAATTTTATTTTCTATAATAAAAAAATATCATTTGTATAGTCCCGCTCTGGATATTTTCCAAATTGTCATGACCCTTCTTTTGAAATACAAATATGATAAATCAGTGTTTTTCTTTCAAATATTTTCAAAGTGATGGATAAATCCAATAAATAATAAAAAATACTTCTGGGTTATAATCCCCCTTTTGCTGATAAAGGACTGCAATATCTGTTGGAGTTATACAACAAGGTACTAAGTCAGATGATGATTATTATTCTTTTACAGCTTCTAAAACATATATTAAATTTAAGGGCCAGTGAGAAATACAATGACTTTCAAACATTACTCAGATTTTTTAATAAATCTACAAATTTTCTGGGTTGGCAAGCAAGCTGGTAATTTATGGCTTGATTTTACTAAAATTTGGTAGGTTGGAGATAGAATGCAAGTAATCTCAGTGAACTGAATCCAGAATCAGACAAAATATATGAATTATTTTTTTTAAAAAAAACTTCAATATTAGCTGCTTACAAATAATGACTGGTAGGATAGTCTATATGTTAGACTGATAGTCTAACATAAACATTTTGGGTGGCTATCAACGCTAGTCTATTAATCTCAGAGAGTCTTTTTAAAGATTTAATGCAAGCATTTCCCAATTATCAGCCTGTAACCTCTATTCCAAAATCCTCACTTTCTTTAGTTTGAGGTCAAAATAAGACATTAAACACTATTTGCCTGGACCCAAAAAGTTTAACATTCTTCCCAATGCATTGTCCCTCTAGCTATTAATTTCTTGTCTGAAAGGTTTTTGTTGGGATTGAAAGCTTCTGTCATTAACTGTGAGGCCATTGCTTTGACCTCTATTTTGTCTTGGTTAACCTTATATTCTGCTCAAGGCAACCTCTTATTTTCCAAGCTTCTAAAAGATCAGAATTCTAGAAAGGCTTGGGAAGTGTCAAGGCTATTTTTCAGCATTTAAGGACTCTGTTCCATAAAACATCATCTCTAAGATTTTATTCAGAGTTTAGTTCTCCTTTATTTCTGCATTCAGATGTTTATTTATACCTGGTCAAGTATTCTCTTTGCATGTACAATTTGTGACACAGGAGGAGTATTAAGCAATCCCACATGAGCTAGAACTTACCATATCAAAGCTCCAGTTCATGTAGAATTATCTATACTGGTAGAATTATCTATACCAATGGATCATAGCTTTCTGGAGCTTCCTTTTAATCCTATTTGAACCTGAAATATTTCAGATGCAGCTATATGTTTTCCCACTAAATCTCAAGCTATCAATCTACTGAGAAATGTCCCTCAAATACATTTGTCTTCTTTAGGAATGAATTTCATGGAAAATAGATGGTTTTTTTTAAGATTGTTTCACTTTCTCTCCATTTTTCATAGTTGAAATTATTGTTGTGGTGAGGTTTATCCAAGCTGTTTACACTTAACATATTTACCTACAGGTCCATTTCATTAAGTTCGAAGAGGCTTGCTGCTTAGTAACTGTGACTTGAACTGAAATATTAGTTGACCCTTTGTGTTCCCCTTTATAGCAATAGCAATAGCTATTGTATACTGCTTTACAGTGTTTTACAGCCCTCTCTAAGCAGTTTACAGAGTCAGCATATTGCCCCCAACAATCTGGGTCCTCATTTTACCCACCTCAGAAGGATAGAATCATATCTGCAATGAAATGAAAATTAACCAGAAAGTGCTGGGGAAATATGGAAAATGAAGAAAAAAAACCTATGCTAGTTCAATATGACTTTAATACCAAGATATAGCATATTTTAACAACTTTTCATCAGCTTTCACTGGTTTCTTGCATTGTGACCCTTGGCTATAAAAAGATGGAAAAATAGGATTTTCAGGAGAAAAAATATTTTCCTACTGATGCTAGATCTTTTCAGTTAGGCTCTCATTTTAAGATTTAATATCTGATTGTTAACAGCTCAGCTGCTGAAGACACCCTGCCACAATAATAAGCAAAATTTCTTGAAAATTTTGAAATGAAAAAGGCTGACACTACAACCAAGATCTCTGAAATAATGACACAAAAATCATCAACATCAGAATAAATTAGTGATTTAAAGAGACCATATTGCCTGACCATTTAAAAATGTAATTCTTTTACCTTTGATTTTAGTGGGGCCCTGTAAACAAGAACAAATGCAGGAAGGGTCCTCAGTTAATGTGCAATAGAACAAATGATCAAGATGTTTATATTTGGGAGTAAAACTGCACATTTATCTTTCTGTAATATCTTTATGACCTGATGAAAACCAAATAAAGAATTTTTCACCATTATTTTGGAAATAACCTAATTAACATTTTGAATGGAAACATAATTAACCATTCACAAACTCTTGAACATTTACATGATATGGACAAGGAAAAATCAACTATGATGTATTTTATACTATTAGTTGCCTTGGATTCTCCCTGAATAGAAGTTTGAACTACTTACTGAAATAATTGCAAAAGGCAGCTTTATTTTGAACAGCTTACATCCCGCCATAATATCTTTTACACCAACAGCCACACTTGCCTGTCCCAGGTCCTTGGGAAGGACTTTGTAAGTGGATAAAAATGTCAAATCCATCAAACATTTGCCAAACCATAATGATAATAATACAGCTGGTGTATTGGACAAAACTCAATCAGAACTAAAAGCCCTGAATATGAAGACCATAAAAATAAGGAGTTACGTTGATAGACACTACTTACCAAGAAAAATAGTTGGCTGTTGCAAAGACACCAGACAATCAAAGAAGAAAAAAAGGCATTGAAAGAATATCGGAAGGACAATGAAGATGACCAAAAGCTAATATATCAGGAAGATTTACTGAATACTGGAGAGACAAAACTGTCCTACAGGGAAGACCAAATAGCAATAGCAATAGCAGTAGACTTATATACCGCTTCATAGGGCTTTCAGCCCTCTCTAAGCGGTTTACAGAGAGTCAGCATATTGCCCCCAGCAATCTGGGTCCTCATTTTACCCACCTCGGAAGGATGGAAGGCTGAGTCAACCCTGAGCCGGTGATATTTGAACCGCTGAACTGCTGAACTGCTGATCTAGCAGTAGCCTGCAGTGCTGCATTTAACCACTGCGCCACCTCTTAAATAGAAAAGGGACATGACAAGCCAATTTATTATATGGCCAAAAATAATAGCAGGCAAAGCAAATAATGAGATCTGACAGTGGCTAAGAGCAAGAAAAATTAAGAAAGAGAAAGAAGGGATAATTCTGACTGCACAAGATAAAAACTTAAGAATAAATTCATACAAAGCCACAATTGAGAAGACAACAACAGAGAGCAAATGCCCTCTCTGCAAAGAAACTGAAGAAACAGTGGACCACCTAATTAGCTGCTATAAGTAGATCACACAGATTGGCCACAAACAATATGACAAAGTAGCAATAATGATGCATTCTTTAAAAGAAGACTGAATAGTTTTATTTTAAGATGAATAATCAAAATACAGTCCAGAATTCCAAGATACAGATCAGGCTTATCAGCCAGTGCAAAGGTGAGGATTTCATGAGCAGAATCCAAATGAACATCGGACAACAGCCATGGATTAGATGATTGATTCCAATGGATCATAGATCATGGCTTTCTCTTCAATCAGGCTGAAGCTAGTTGCATTTACTCCCTTATTTGGCAAGAAGCCTGAAAGCATATCTTTCCTCTGGTCTTCACTGTACTCACTGGGTGTGGGATTGTGGAAGATAGACCTCATCATCATTTAACTGTGTCAGCTGTTCAAGTTGTGTCATAGCTTTATCAGCCTCAGGTGATTCTTGGCTTTGTGTATCATGAGGCTGACATTGCACAGCTGGAACATTTTCCTCAATATCTGAGAGATTTGAGTCTTGACCCATGACTAGTTCCTCTATTTTCTACTCCTATAAGGAAAGAAGCTTAAACTTGCAGCAGAATTCTCTCCAAGCAAGAAGGTATGGATTGCACAGACCTTTCAGATTATGTGATGATTCCCTGGGTCTTCCTATCTCCTGTTTATGGAATAGTTTATGACTGGAAGTTTGAAAGAGTGAGCATTTCACAGATGCTATCCTAAAAAGGGCAATTGTGAACACCACTATCCAGCTGATGTGGCAGGTATGACCTGTCAGAAATACTCATTTACAAGAAGAGAGATCTGTGAAGTTGTTCAAAGTCTGTCTGTCCAGCTCCTGACAATGCTCCTATTTACTCCTATTTACCTTTGTCTTTGCCTTTCCTTCTGGCAGGCAAACACATTCCCTAATACAGGCCCAGACTGTAGTCACCTATATTTTTATCTTCTAAGAAAGACAAGAAGGATTCATTGTAAATTTTAAAAATGACTTTACTGTAGAGCGTGTTAGTTTCAGGGAGGTAGGAAAGCATCTTTTTAAAAATTAATTAAAACTTAGAGAAGAGAAGGGACTTGGGAATGCAAAAGAGAAGGCACATTAGTGATCAAGTTGCTTGTCCTTGTCATGGATATAACCACTACCAAATTAGATTCAACTGACATTTCTATAAAGTTCCCATTTCATCTTACATTCCATCATATCAGTAAGCCCTTGCAATACATATCAAATTCAATTTTGGATTATTGCAAAGTACTTTTTCCTTTGAAAACAGTCCAGAAATTTCAATTTAATTCAAATGAGAGAGATTAAATGGAATTTGCTGATACAACCATACTATGCCAGTATTTAGCCATCTGCACGGGATCCCAGTCTGTTTCTGGGCTCAATTCAAAGTTTGTTTTAATTTTTAAACCCTTGAACAGCTTGAATCTATGGATGGGTGACTCTGTTTCACTTTTTAATAGCATTAACATTTTTCTCAAGCTGAATTTCATTTCAAACAATTTCTCTGATTCCTTTATTAAGGCTAAAAATTTACATCCATTTTAATGGCAATATTGTGGTCTTAAAATCTGTGCAAATGTATGCATGTACTATTTCCCATTATACCCTACACATATTTTGCAAACATATTGTTGAAAGTTTTTTTTCTTTTTATGTCTTTATGTTAAAGCCTTTCTTTAATCTATGCAGTTTCAAATATGAATGTTTGTGAGTATTTGTTCGTTCGTTCATTCATTCATTCATTCATTCATTCATTCATTCATTCATTCATTGGAAAACTGCATTAGAAAGGTGCCTGAGCTACACAAAAAAAGTATCAGTGTCAAATTAGTTCAGAAACTAAATCAGAGTAGCCAACAGTAAAATCCCTATCAAATTTATTTCACTAGCTTCCTCTACTTGGGGTCAATCTGTCTGAAAGAGTATCTCCTGCACACAGAATGGGACAACTTGCCCTGGCTGACTTGCCCCAGTTAACTCATCCCAGCTAACTCATTACGGGACAATTCACTGCAAGACAATTCAATGCAGGATAACTCAAGAGAGAGGCAAGTAGAATGTCAGCTTATCCAGCCTTAAGGACTTCTAACTTGAGAAGGTTCAAACCTAAAGCAAGACAAGGCCTGTACAATTCACCTATTCCTCTCTTGAGTTGTCCTGTAGTGAGTTGACCACAAGTTAGCCAGGGAGAGTCAGCTATGATAAGATGGATGTGGCAAGTCAGTCATAGTGAATTGTCCTAGACACCCTGGACACCACTGGAGGCCTTCTCTAGATGCACATATCAATGAAAATGGGTCACAGCTATGGGAGCTATGATTGCCATCGAAGAAATTTCTTCCAAGGAAGACTTTCCCAACACTTATAAAGTTTTTTTTTCAACCTCGGAAAGAAAGTCACCTTGTTTTCTCTGGCATTTAGGTACATTTTTGTGCTTGCTAAGCTATGCTTTATTATACTACTTGTTGGTATAATGTCATTCTTTTTATCTTGCACTATTTTTTTACTTTTATTACTTTAATGATAGCTTTAAAAAAATATTTTGGCACTATAGTCAAATTCTTTAGGAAAAGTTGCTCGAGATCCAATGTTTCTTTTTCCAATGACTTAATAATGGATAAACTACTATTGGGTTATTTTTTGCTTCCTGGTATCTTCTGAAATTCTGCTTCAGATGACTGGAGAACATTCTGGTACAATAGGGTGCTTGCATTGGTGGTTGTGAAGAAAGAGGGAAATCATTAAGGAATGCCTTCTCCTTTCTGCTAGTGTCCTGAGATAAATTAAAAATCTCCCTGTTGTTTACAGTAGCTTCTCTTAATACATAAGAAGGAACAGTAAAAAAAACAAAATGCAAATAAACACATCCCCAACAATAAATCAGCAGCTACCTAATAGAAAAACAATCTAAACAAATCCAGAGTATCATGCTGTAATATAATCAGTATCAATAGTAAACCACTGCAAATAAATTTACCGCATTACCTTTCACCAGACTTTAGCTAACATAAGAATTAATCTATCAAACACAATATTCCCATAAACAAAACTCTGCTGTGATAGAAAAAAAAATACAACCAGGAGACATAAATATTGAATATTGAATGATAACAATTCATTAGAATCATTTCATTAATATACATCTAAAAGAATCAACCATGATGCAACATTGTTTGTACTCTGAGTACCTCTGAGTACATTGGAAAATACACAGTAGCTATAGGCTTTCACCAGATGGAACAAACACTAGATAACCAGTCCCTTCCACTGCCAAACCAAATAGCCTCCCAGGACTCTTTAATCATCCACATTAAACTTCCTGTAACAGTGGACAATTCTTTTGGGTATGGCAGTACACATTAAGAAACCATTAATATTCTTTAAAACCTGCAATAGACCAGCATTTAAATTGTGCCAAAGTCTAAAATCTCTGGTGGATTTTAGGCTTCTTTTTACATATCTTAATAGAGTTGGAGATTTTGTAGAGCAGCTTTCTCCAAACCTGGGCTTCTTCTGTATTTTAGAATTGCATGGCTTATATTTTCAACCAGGTTGATTATAAAACATTGTTTTTGGGAGTTCTGGGAACTGAAGTTCCAATACATCTGGAAGTCAAAAAAAATGGGGAAACTGCTGAAGACATCTAAGCTAACCTGATATAGCAAATCCATATCTAGCATATGGTTTAGATTTAGGTTTATTGGACTTATATGCCACCCTTTTCCCAAAGGAGTCAGGGTACAACATAAAAACACATATTACAAAAGTTAAAAGAAAGATTAAATAGAATATCCAAAAAACCCAATAGACAATCCTCCTTTCAGTTGGTGAAGAATACTAATGCTCTGAGTATGGTTTTTGAACCAATTTTATATTTGACTGTTTAATAACCAAGCAATCCAGCCCACATTTGCTAATCAAATGTCAAATGCTTTGTTGAAACCATAATATATTGCATCTATCAACTTTGGTAAATATTTCCAAATGCTTACAGTTTGACATCTTTGTTTCTGCCTGTTCCAAAGCAACTATTTGTAATTTTGTGGATTCTCCTTTCTGAATATAACTCTCCTCCAATTATCTGGTACTTCCACATTGTTCAGGATTTCTCAGAGTTAATCAGAGGTGGTATTCAGCAGGTTCTGACCAGTTCTGGAGAACCAGTAGTGGAAATTTTGAGTAGTTTGGAAAACTGGTAAATACCACCTCTACCCACCTTCATCTATTCTCTGCCTCCCAAATCCCAGCTGATCAGGAGGGAATGGGGATTTTGCAGTAACCTTCCCCTGGAGTGTGGAGGGAATGGAGATTTTACAGTATCCTTCCCCTGCTATGCCTACCAAGCCACCCCCACCAAGCCATGCCCACAGAACTTGTAGTAAAAAAAATACCACCACTGGAGTTAATACATATATTGCCAACAATTTAGACTGGAATATCTAAATGACCTGATAGTTTGCTTGACTTAGTAGTTCATACTAAACTTGACTGCTAAGAAAGTCAGAATAGATACAAGTAGATTACAAATATATACGAAGTTATTTATGGATCTTATCGTAATTCTGCAACTGTGTATTACCTCCCATATCTGAGGTCAGATGCAGCTAAATTATATTTGCTGAGTTATATGACTGAAAAGACCAATTGCTCTAATGCCCTGCTTTTGGGGTTTGGGGAAACATCTAAGTAGAACTAGTGTTAGGCTAACATGTATTTATATATTGATCCACCTTTGCAGTTCTTATGCAGCGTTCATTTCATCCCTTTTCCTTTTGTCAGTGATGTTTGAAATTCCATTATTTTCCCTTGGGTTTACAAGCTAAATAGTATATCTCTAGTACCATCCTTAGTCCTTAGTTGATCAATCAGAACTCTTCAGATATTTTATTTCCTTCTCTATATTCTTCATCATCATTAGGACGAATTCTCAGGTCAAGAGTTAGGGGAGTGATTAATATACAAACTCTACAGCCTGGTTTAAATATGATAAGACCCATGTATTTATTTCTATATAACTATTAATGTATAAAATCATTTATCATGGATTAGCATTATATGGAATTTAACTAGCAGTGGCTAATGATGCCATCAGAATTAAAATGTGAGGATGCATCAGCCTGTTAAATGCAGAAAAATTGCAGAGATGACTGGATAAGTGGTGGCAACTCTAGATGGTGTGTTGCCTCTGTACATTAGCAAAAGGAGCAGAAGCTGTTTCAAGCAGATTTGACAGTATGTTGTCTTGAGCCCAGCAGTAGCTGAGGTGGGACATATTAGCCATTTTATGGCTGCCACATTCCAGAGGAAGATACATTTGGAAGACTGTTGCACTGTGCCTGTGAGTGTCTCTGCAAAAGGTCAACTAGCAATCAGTTCAGGCCCTGGATAGACTCTGAGGACTGTGACTTTACTTGCTAGCTGTGATTTATGGGGCAGAAGAGATTGGAAAGAGGGAGAAGGAAAAGAAGTGGGGGTAGATGAAATGTGGAACTACATGAGTTTAGAAGTGGTAAGTGGTTGGACTGTGATGTAGAAAGAAGACTGACACTTTTGTCTGAATGGGAACAGACAATAGGATTGCAATAAAAGGCCAGGAGCATGTCCCCATTAGATTTTGATGAAAGCAGAGGAGGACTTTGGGGAGTTTGGGGATCAAGTAATTATGGGGATATCTCGGATCACCCATGTAACAACTTTATTCTGACAGTTACACTGATTACCTGTTGAACTCTGTATGCCATTCAAAGAACTGGTTGTCACATGTAAAGGCCTTCATGGAACAGGATCTAGATATCCACAGGTCAATCTTTTCCCAATAGTTTCTGCCCATCCAATAAATTCAACAAGAACAGATTTCCTCCAGATCACTTTCCCTCAGTATTGTTATCAAAAGGTAACATGGAGGTAAACCTTCTTAATTGCTTTATTCCTTCTTAGAATACCATTTTCCCAAAATTTCAAATTGGCCCAATATTGATAAGACTTAGATAAGCAATTAATTCTTGATTATTTTAACGCCTTTGGGTGAAGATAAATGGAGATTGATTCCTGTGGCTTGTATGGGTGTTTGATGATCTCTTATTGCTATTGATCTTCAGTGTAGGAATGAGTTATTTTTTTGTTAATATTGATGCTTTGTTTTCTTTCCTTGCTGTTTAAATAATATTTACATATATCAAGATTGTACTCAGGGTCAGTAACGATTGGGATGGCATAGAAGTCTAGCAAAATAAGCAAATAAATGATCCAAACTCTTATACATTCTTACTCCAGGAGAAGCAATGCATTATTTTTCTTAACATATCTTGGTCAATCATAAACAAGTTTAGGAATTTTATACATTAAAATGAGCATTTGTGAATACCACCTCATTATCTAACCCCAAATTCTATGAAGGAAATACTTAAATGAAATTCTAGAGAGTGGGATCAAAATGTTATTTCTACTATATTAGCCATGGCTGTATTTACATCATAAAGAGAGAAAATCTTAAGCAAAATATATGATAGGAAAGGCAGCTGGTGCCTATTTTCATGTGCTTTGATAATCAGACCTTTTATTTTTGCAGAAAGATTGAGGATGATGCATGTGCAAGCCACTTATAAGAAACAACCACCTTTTAGTGCTCATGTCAGCACAGTAATTGATAGACCATCTCAAGAGAAATAAATCCATCTATAATACACAAATTAAATGGTTGGACATACCTTTGCTTTTCCTTCTAATTTTGTGTGTGTGTGTGGTGTGTGTGTGCGTGTGAATGACTACCTTAGTTTCTTTCCTTCTTTCATGGTGGCTGAACCTACTGAGATGCTATATAATGATATAAAAAGCATGTTTTACATATAGATGATCACAAGTCCAATCCCTCACATCTCCAGATAAAAATAATTGCCTACAGAAAATAGTGAGCATCCTCATCCTTAAAAATAATTCTTGCCACTCCAGTCAGAAAATACTAACTTAGATAGTCTAGAAGTATTTGATAGTTTATTATTTCCTAAAAATTAGACTGTTGACTTTCCAATAAGAGAAGCTTGCCTGTAGGGAATCCTGGTCAAGAGATCATTTCAAAATCAAGATGTGCATCACAGTCAACAGTTGAGCCAAGGTGGCGCAGTGGTTAAATGCAGCACTGCAGGCTGCTTCAGCTGACTGCAGTTCTGCAGTTCGGCTGTTCAAATCTCACCGGCTCAGGGTTGACTCAGCCTTCCATCCTTCCGAGGTGGGTAAAATGAGGACCCGGATTGTTGTTGGGGGCAATATGCTGACTCTGTAAACCGCTTAGAGAGGGCTGAAAGCCCTATGAAGCGGTATATAAGTCTAACTGCTATTGCTATTGCTATGTTGACATAATCATGGGAACTTATTGGGTGGGATAAATGATGTAGCTGTAGAAACATAAATAAGCTACCCAGATGGACATAATTTCCTAGTGGCACAATGGTAAAAATGCAATATTGCAGGCAAAATCTGGTCCTGACTAGGCTCAAGGTTTGACTTTTATCATTTCATTATTTCACCAAGCCCTATTTTTCATGCATCATATTAGCATAACTCTACCATACACTTTTTTGACACCGTCTGTAATATTTTCCAATCTGTCCTAGCTTCCATATCTTTGTTCCTTATATCCACATTTCATTCATTCCATTGGAAAATTAATAGAATTAAATAGTTTATCTTTTAATACTTTTTCTGTAGGTTTTGTACTTTTTTTTCCCTTTAGTCATTCTATTTCCCCTTTATTTTTTTCATTTCTTTTCTTTCACACATTTTCCCCCCAGGATCTACTTCTAACTCTAATAAATAGTAGTCTGTCATTCATTCAGAATCTCTCAACATTACTGTATTCTTTATTATTTTTAAATCACACATCCAAACATTTGTAACTTTTTATTTGAATGCTGATAAAACAATAAATATTGCCATATTTTTCTTGGATCACTAAAGGACCCAATCACTTTTTCACATCTCTTCCCATCCATCTATTCTACCATAATTGAATAATCTTTGTTCAGGAATCATATCTATTCTGGATCTAGAAAACATCCTTGCTTCTTTCATTAGCATCATTCACTGAAGTATAATGTGTAACTATCACCAACCTATGGAATGCTATTTTACATGCATCAAAACAACTTGGATGATGCCAAGTTGTACAAGTTATTTTGATGCATGTAAAATAGCATTCCATTTCATACTTTCTGAGACATATTTTAGTTTTTTCATTCATAATTAAATCTAATTTTTCATTTCCCTACATATATTCAACTTAACTCCAAAAGATTATTCTGATCTATTAAATCCTTCTGTCTCACATTTTCATGCCCACAGATTGCATTTTAATTTCCTTTATTAATTTTTGCTATGGACCAATTTCTCTATTTACATTCCAAATAGCAATATTCTATATGCCTTAGACATAATCAGATGGACTTGCAGATATTCTATCCATCACCATTGTCAATTGAAGCTTTCATGTAACATTACTAACAAGAGAGAGAAAGTGCAATTTGGGTTACCATTCTAATTTTTTCCTGGCTGCATTTAGCATTTTGTGATAATAGTAACAATGGTATAAGTTGGTTTGGGTGTATTTGGGACAATGTGTTCCAACTGTGCCCAGATCCTGGGTTTGTGTCATACATGGTCACATCTTTAAAGACTGGTTACTTTAGAAATATCCTAGCAAGGTGACATATGGTTGCTCATATCCCACCTACTAGGAAATACATGAAGTGTATCAAAAACTCAGAATATAGGCATAATATCAAGCTTTTATGGTTTGAAATCAATAATCAATATATAAAGCTTAAAGTATATTATATTCAAGGGCTCTAACAGAGCAACTGTGATCATATTAGGGTTTTCTCCATACCACAGATTATATCCTTAATATTACAAAGTTGAAAATTCTTACTTGGTAGCAAGTCAACTAAATTCTATGGAATAATTCAACTGAACTCAGCTGAGTTGACATACATAGTATTTCAATGTAAATCAATATCTGTCCATTGTGTCCTTCCTAGGTTTCTGTATCAGTTCATCAGGAGAAATATCTACGTAGAGCAAATGTTTAATATCTACCTGAAACTATAGTATGAGGTTATGCATCATTTCAGGGCTATATCAATATATTGATAATACTCAAGTTTATATCTCAATACCAACTGCATAAGTACATTTTTATGTACTAAGACAGTATCTGGAAGACTTTCAGGTCAGGTCAGGAAGGAACAGGCCTTAGTTCAATTCTCACAAGCATGTAGTTATATAGCCCTCTAAATCAGAAACTTTTTTTTGTTCATTTTGATTGGGGTGCCACTTCCCCATTCAAGACTGCTTTGCAACTTATGGGTCCTTCTAGACTCACATCTACTGTACTGCTCAAAAAGCAAATGGCAGCTGTGCCAGGAAAGATTTTGCACAGGTTCATCTTATATACCACTTGCACCCTTTCTTCAAGTGGGATGTCTTTCAGAGAGTTACACCCTTGTGACTTGGTGGCTGATAATTGCAATGCAATCTACATAGGGCTGCCCTGAAAAACCATTTAGAACCTATAGCTGGAGCAAAATGCATGGAATTGAGCAGTAACAGGGACTTTATATTATGCCTGTGTGTACTATTACTTGAGCTGCATTAGTTACAAAAGAACTTTTTGGTGCAATTCAGGGTGTTGGTCATCACATTTAAAACTGTTCACTGTATATAGCCTGGTTATCTCAGGGACTGCCTAGCTCTAATTGCTTTTACCTACCTGGTACCTTCTATCTTCTATGTCTCTTCTGATATATGCTGATATCTTTCTGGGCTGGGAAATGTGCCTACTATGTCATGCCCCTTCCTCTATAACAGTTTTTCCCCAGAGATACAAGTGGCATCTTCTGTTCTGGGGTTCTGGAAAGCCCCTATAACCTGGGATTTATGTTTTATTGGATTCCTGTGGCAGTTTCTATTGCTATAATTGTTTTAGTCCAGGCTATCCTTGTTGTTTTGTTTTGAACTGTTTTTACAGTTTTGGGAATTCAGCTCAGAGTCTGCTTGAACGGCCATAACAAATTTAAATAAATAGCAATTATTAATAGTAATAATACGTGAACAGGCTTATATATAATGGAAGTCTGGTTTGGTGACCAGTGGGTCTTTTAAATGTATTGTTTCCTTGTTGTTCCCTCAAATGAACAGGATGTTTCTCCTACAGACATTTTCCTGTTTCTAGAATGTTTATTCTTTCCTTTCTTCCTCATTTATTCTACATGCATTTCCATTGACAGCTGTTATATTGTTACCAACACACGAGTAACTCCAAGTGCCAAAGTTGCTATCAGGCCAGTATTCTTGTTAAAAGGTAAACACGGAGATTCTTCATCCAGAAAACGCCGCAGCTGCTCTCAGTGCTGATATATGATATTGAACTGCCAACCATGAGAATTGTGTATAATGTCTGTTCAAGATGAGAAGCTGCAATATCAGAATAAAATTTATCTGCCCATGTATCCTATTGAAGTCTAGTTGTTGCTGTAGTTTTGCTGAAATTATTGTACTTAAAACAAGAGACCATACTATCAAGTTGAAGAGTTTACTGTACATTAAAAAAAACTGTAAGTATTGGGTAATTCAGAAGCATGCTGTAATTAACTGAGATAAAATAGATAGTGTAAAAAAGTTCCAAGGCAAACATAAATTACTCTGAATCATTTTTTAAAATTATTTTCTGATGTCTCCCCATTCACTATAATGGGAAAATAGCAAATGGCAGTGTTTGGAGGAGGGCCTTTAGAGGTTTCTAACGGGTTTCTTGAGGTATTAAAAGAAGACTACTCTTCTTTTCTGTAAATTTGGGAATGAAGGATAATCATTAAAGAAGTATCCTTAGGTAATTATGCAGATATTGGTGAGTTGTTATTAAAACGCAGAGCGTTACTTTGTTATATTTTGTTTCCTGCTCAAAGCAAGTAATATCCATCAGGTTCATCTGAACTCCAGATCCCAACATGGACTGCAGTACTCTGGAGTATATTTTCATTTATCTTGAGTAAAATGGATAGGCTCGAACCCATTCAGTTCTTATTCTAATTTTCCAGTTTCAATCTAGTTTAGTCTAATTCTACAAACTTCAGTCTAGTTCTGCAAACATTCCTAGCATGTTCTACAAATAGTTGCAGCACTTTAACTGACAAGTTTAGTGTCAGATTATATAAATGCAGCTACTGAGCTTCAAATAATTGAGCACCTCATTACTCAGTATCATGACATTGGATGAAATGAAGAGCTAGTTTTGGGGAAAGAAGACTGAGCTATTTTCCAGTATCATTTTAAAGTATGGGGAAAAAATACTAAAATCTGTATTGAACTTTTTACATTTCCTCCTGTCCAAGAAGTAGGACCATGAATTGTTAACTGTTCAAGTAACTTGAAGGAGTTTTTTTTTTAAGTAATGGTAAAGTAAACCTTTACCAGTTCATGCACAGAATGGTTATGTCTCTGAAGATCACAATAACCATGATGCACTACAGCTGTGAGACAATATGTATAGGATTGGAGTGCAGTAAAGAAACATTGGTAGTATAAACAAAATACGTTCTTTTTCCAGAAATCTATTTCTGATATGAAACTCTACCACAGAACCTATTTTCTGCAAAACTCTGAATTGTTTTTCTTACTTTTCCAATATTTAGCATCATGAAAAGGTGAAGCAGTCTATCTATTTAAAATGCCAAGAAGCAAAACAAACATTTAAAAAAAACCTCCAAAACATATGAGACTGATTTGAATGTCACAGAATAACTTTTCATATTTTTGTGAAGGGATATATATTTTTCATTGGTCATTAGTTCCAAACATGTGGTTTAATTTTCTTGGCACATCCCATCAGAACGTAACTATGCTTAGTCACCAAACTTCATGAACCTCATGCTTGACATTTCATTCATACAGGAAGTCAATAGCATTGTAAGCCAAGTAGCTAAAGGGCAAAGAAATGTTACGTCTCCATAAGAACTGTCTTGAACCTGCGTAATGTATTTGCATACCAAAATGGCTGAATGCAGCAACTCAGTACTATATTTTTCTGAGACTATTATTTATTTATTTATTTATTTATTTATTTAGAATATCTGTACATGGTCATCCAACTCACTCATGCTAACTCCAGAAGACTTACAGAAAGAAAAAATGCTTTGAATTACATTTTCAATTAGAATTACAATGAGAGAAAAAGTTGCAAGTTTGCTGCATTGTAACAATTGTCATGTACCAATAAAATAAATGCATGCTTCTGGTTTTAGGGAGAAACTTTATTTGGGACAAATTTAACAATGCTATACCAAAATCTGTCCTTCACTTTCCTTAAGAGTGTCACACACTAACAAACAAAACAAAAGTGCCTTTCATTCAACATATTTTCCAGATTATTTTGAAGGAGTTTTTGCACTTACTGTTTTGTTTGCAAAAACAGCTTCTAATTGCTGGTTTAAGTTTCTTCCTCACTCTGCCAGGTCCCTAGTTGCTAGGGAAAAAATTATATTATCTCATTACTTTGAGCGTCCCTGGCTTCCCCTCCTTCCAGTTCCAAAATTCTGTGACAGAATTTCACTCACGATACCTGCCCTATGGATGTGAAGTGTAGGAACCCTGGAATGATGCAGATTCAATTGTGCAATGAAAAACATGACCTTCATACAAATCTTCTAGTCATTTCATAATTAAGGCAAGTGAAAGAGCAACATGAGTCTTTAGCTGTATTTTTCTTCTTGAAATATTTTACTGAAAGTAGTTCATTTGATACAGTGATGAGTTCCGGATTCCGTTCCAACTGGTATGGTTTGAACGGCCCCAGTGTTACCCACATACACACATGTGGCGCGTGCATGCATTCTAGCACCAAATGAGGCTTCTGCAAGCCTCCGCAATGCTCCAGCTGTTCTGTGGTGCGTCGCACAGGTGCCATACGTGCCATGCTCTTGCGCAGAAGCACCAAAAGCATAAAGCACCGGTAAGGAGCACGGGCAGGTGGGTGTGTCCTCTGGAGCACCATACCAGAACGGTACCCAGTGCTCCGGCAGGATCTGGTACGCCCATACTGGGGCATACTGCCTGCAACCCACCACTGATTTGGCATTAAATTGAAGGACAATTCTCAATGTTTTTTGCACAACATTCTGTAGGTCTTTTAACCAGCTGCGCCCCATTGTTACCAAGATGAATGAATTTATGATCTAAGCCAGCACAAGAGAAATCTTAAACTTAGGACATTTGTCATGTCTCCTGTACTATAATGAAAGGCTGCACGGAGCAACAGGTTCTGTGAAAACGCTGCCTCTCTAGTTCGTGGTATGAATAGATACAAGTCTATTTCACATCATTTGATTTATGTATTATTTCCATCTCACTTCTCTATTCATTTAGAATTACAAAAAAAGCTAAACACTTTTTTCCTCATAGCAGACACCGCACCTTAAACTAGCCAATTTTAATTTAGTTTTATTTCATAATGCACACTTTAAAAGAATTTATAGTCCAAATTGCAAATAATTATGTGATGCAGCTTTAACTAATAACCCTATTCAAAATGCTTGTAAATCATTTTTGAATACAGTGTTGGAAAAATGCATACAATTGGGCTATTAATCTGAATTAAGTAAGGAATACTAGATCACCAAAAATATTTCTGAAATATAAGAATATAGAACACAGAATCATACAGCTGGAAGGGATCTAAGAGTCCAATTCTCTACTCAAGTCAGGATACTTTATATCATATTGCTCAAATGGTTGTCCAGTGATGGAGCAACCACAATTTAGGAGGCAAGCTATTTCATTGATTAATTATCCTTACTTTCAGAAATTTTCTCATTACCTCTACGTTGAATCTCTCTTTAACAAGCTTCCAATCATTACTTCTTGTCCTGTCCTCTTGTGAAGTATTAATCCCCTCTTCTCTGTGACATCCCCTCAACTAGTGAAAAACAATTGTCATGTCTCTCATAATCTTTCTCTTTGTCTTAGCTATCTCCCTCAACTGTTCATCATATGATTTAACCTCCAGAACCTTTTCCATCTTTGTTGCTCTTCTTGGCACGCATTCTAGGGTCTCACTGTCTTTTTTGTTTTGTGGTGACCAGAACTGTACACAGAATTCCAAGTGTTGCCTCACTAGTGCAGTATAAAGCAGCATTTTAACTTCTCATGAGCTTGATGTCATCTGTCTGTTAATGCAGCCCAGGAATGCATAGGCTTTTTTGGCAGCTGCAGCACGTTGCTGGATCATACTTATATGATAATCCAGTAGGACATCTAGATCTTTTATAATTACTACTATTGAGCCAAGAGCCACCTATTAATTTCTTAATTGAAACTGTATGTGAATGAGAAACAGAGACTGAAATAAATCTATGTAAAGATTATGACTTTGTTCTGATTGACACTTTGTCCAGATAGTAAGAAACCCCAGAAAATGAAGAACTGTATTTAAATGTGGTATATTTGTCCATGTTTTTCTAATATATTCCCAATTGTAAGCCATAATTTCTGATTCTGTAACAATCTGATTTTATGCAGTGATTTACCAATTTAGTTTTGTGATAACCCTAGAAGAAAAAACAGACCCAAGACAACAGCCATTCATGGACTGTTTATCAGCCCATCAAACTATCTTTGTTCAGCTTTCAAAGTAGTCTAGAAATTGACAATATGGTAGTCTTAAATAGCTACTGAGAATGAACTATAACTGAATTGAGGTGCTTGAATGAAAAATATAGCTGGGGACAAGTTTTTAGTAATATATTACTCCTGAGTTATCTCCCAAATATTATAAAATTTGGGTTCAGCTATTTTCAAAAGGTGCTAGATTATTTCATCCTTTGTAAAGGATTTCTCCTTTCTGTATATCACTCTGTTCCCACTCTAAGTATACAAAATAGCATAACTAGCTTTATTAGTCATTGACTTTATAGTTTGGCAGTATTCTATAGTGGTTATGGAAGAGTGACCTTTTCAATTAAAGTTCAATTAAGCAGATTTGCTATTTATAGTTACCGCCTAAGCTTCCCTCTTGTTCAGTTATAATTATCTTATAATAGATAATTTCTAGTTCTGAATTTCAACCTGGGAAATATTTTTGCACATTAAAGCCATAGCAAATTATGGCTTGTCATTCTGGATAACAGTTTGCCAAATGCAAGACCTATGCAAAGGACTGAGGTTTCCCCCTTTATTAAAATCCTTTTGGCTTCAGTTAACAAATAATGAGAAGAGGCTTGTTCTTGGATTTGCAGCAACCTAATATCTCATTTCTTCCCTCTTCATAACTACCACTATACAACTTTATAGATTTGAAATGTATGCTTATTTAATGTTATTTACAGTATAACATCTGCTACCTATTGAACAATCATTAAAATGTTTCCAAATTACAAATAACAACAATGCTATATAATATTCAAAAATAATAATCATAATCATCAGGGGAAAAAGCCATAAGAAGGCATATCATAGATTAAATCAATTGCCAAGGTTAAAAAACATGAATTGGCATTTGATTTAATTGTAGAAGAAGCACTGTGAATAGGGTACCACTACCACAAAACTTTGCCTCTTATCATTGCATTACAAGCCATCCACAAGCTAGATAATGAACAGAACCTCCTCCTAAAAATGAACCAATTAGATAAGTTCTCTTGGATTGGAGCTTATTTTAATTGGTATTTTAACTGGTCAAAAGATTTCCATCCATCTCATGACATGAATGTGGTGGAATGTAGTCTGAATTCTCAGGAGGGAGAGACTGCACTCCGAGGGCAAAAAGCTTAGATAGTTTGGTCAGGAGAAAGAGAAGTAAGCAGACTCCTCCCTATCACAGAACATGTATATTGTAATGCAAATTTTAGTTTTGTAGAATTTCTATCTTTAGGTAAGGAATAAAGGACTACAATAAAGGAAACTGCTCAGAAGTAATTCTATATCTCTTTCTTGTTTCTTGGGGCTGGACAGTGAGCTTGACAAGGGAAGTTGCTTTGCTGAGTCATATACCTGAACTAAGCACTACATTTCAATGACCTTGGACAGATACACTGTTTGTGGTGACTAAGCACAGAAGCTTCCTGGGTGACTTTGAGCAAATCACTCTGTTTCTCCCAGCTTGACCTGCTAGACAGAGTTGTTGTAAGGAAAATTAGGAAGGTGGATCACTATGTGCATTGTCTTAAACTCCTGACAGAGTTGAATATTGGGCGCTATCTAACAAAATGAAATTCAATGGTAAGGTTCTACATTTACTCAAGAAAAACAAAATGCACAGGTACAGTTTTGGGGGTACCTTGCTCAATAGTAATAACTGTGAGAGGGATCTTGAAGTTCCAGTGGACAAAATTT
This sequence comes from Thamnophis sirtalis, assembly GCF_051295495.1. Lineage (NCBI taxonomy): Eukaryota > Metazoa > Chordata > Lepidosauria > Squamata > Natricidae > Thamnophis > Thamnophis sirtalis. Next base: position 33,152,080 of record NW_028261386.1, on the reverse strand, counting down.
AAATATGAGACAGCAGTGTAAAGCAGCTGCCAAAAAAGCCAATGCAGTTCTAGGCTGAATAAACAGAGGAATAGAATCAAGGGTAGGCTTCAAAAATTTTAGCATTGGATTCTCTGCCTGGTTGCTGGGTGGGCGTGGCCATGGTGGGCATGGCCTAGTCAGCCTCCTGCACCACAGTGAAATAGGGGGATGTTTTTGTCCTCTCTGGGCTCTGGATGCTTTCCTCAAGCCTCCGGGAGGGTGAAAGTGGCCTCCCCAGGCACATGCACACATGCTCCCAGTTCCAAACCAGTAGTGAAGGTAAAAGAAAACCATTACTGGACTGGAAGGTAAAATATATGAAGAATGGTGCTGGAACTGGGTATGTCTAGTTTAATGAAAAGAAGGACTATGGGAGACATGATAGCATTGCTCCAATATCTCAGGGGTTGCCACAAAGAAGAGGGAGTCAAGCTATTCTCCAAAACACCTGAGAGTAGGACAAGAAACAATGGGTGGAAACTAAGAGAGAAGCAACATAGAACTAAGGAGAAATTTCCTGACAGTTACAACAATTAATCAGTGGAACAATTTCCTCCAGAAGTTGTGAATGCTCCAACACTGGAAGTTTTTATGAAGATGTTGGATAACCATTTGTCTGTAGTGGTGTAGGATTTTCTGTTTAGCAGAGGGTTTAAAGACCTCCAATGTCCCTTCCAACTCTGTTATTCTATTCTATTCTATTCTATTCCTTTCCTTTACCAAAAATGAAGAATATAATTGAATACATCTTACATGCAAAACCCCAGTGTCAAAGAATACCAAAATTGTAGAGCAGTCACAAAACTGTTTCTGAAATTTCATTTCAGTTTTATTCTGGACATGGTGATAAGACTCTGTTGGCTGAAATTTAGGAGAATGTGGAACATAGAAAAAAATGGGACATGAATACATTCAATATGTTGAGTTCCTTTAATTACCTAGTATTTTCCAGTACAATTTTAGGCATGTGTACTTGGAAATAAATCCCTCTGAAATAAAAGTCATTAAATTAGCTTTAAATTAGAACATTGCATATAAGATGGAAGGACTTTTATCTTTCCTTAAAGCAAATCCTTTTTTTATTTCCAGCCAAGCTGAAGATAAACATCAGCAGTATAGAACATTAAATTAAAACAAGAACTCCTGCTAGTTTGATCAGAAGCAGACACCCACTAATACAGCCAGATTGGCCATTGATATGCAGGTGAGGTAAAATATCTGAAGGCAAAGATAAAGCTAATCTATCCAGCCTTTTAGAAAACCAAGAATGACTCAAAGACATCAGCATTCTGCTTAGCGCTCTTCCTTAAGAATCGTTTGCATTTATTCTTCCCAAAATAAAAAGGAAGCCTGGAGAGAGAGAAAATCCTTTAAAAAAAAACACCACCACAAAATATATTAAAAGCCACAGCAATATCCAAGAAGTATTTTATTGAACATGGTATTAATTCCATGAAATGACTCAGAATAAATATTATGTCCCTGATTTACTTTCGTGATTTCTTTCTTTCTTTCTTTTTTCTGTTTTATATTGCATTCTATGAATTTCTTCCCCCAGAAAATAACTGGAACTTGACCACAAGCTAGAATTACCATCAAACTCTTACTCAAATGTCTCCTAAGGATGAAAAGGGGAGGGGAATTAAACAGAAGTGAGTGGCTTCATCCAGCACTAAACTAAACTAAATGGTCCTCGGTCGTATTTCTTGCAAGATTTCTTGGGTTGCTTATCTGATAGCATATCTAGCTTCCTTATTTTTGGACTGCATCATTTGAGTAGGATAATGATTAGCAAACAATCCAACTTTCAAAGGATTAATTTATACAATATTGTTGTTCTTGCCCTCATCATTACTATTTAGATTATACATATTGTTACCCGAGAAGAATTTTAGTAGTCCTAAATCCCAGCAGCTGGAATTTTCAAAATGCAAACTAGGTAGTTTGGAAAAAAGTTTAGACAGTGCCACAGATTTATTCCATACTTATTTTAATACACAAATATCAGATACATCATTAGCATACAAAGTCAGTAGGACTGTATCATCTAAGCAGAGGTATATGACTCTTATCAATCCAAATTCCTAGATATTGAAAATGAGACATGGTTTAATTAATATGCTATATCAGTGATGGCGAACCTTTTTCTTACAGTGTGCCAAAATTGTGTGCACACTATCATGTGCATGCCCTGCCCACCTGTGCATGCACACATGACACACACACACCCCATGCATGCATTTGCAATCCCTCCCCTGTCTCCAAAGGCTTTCCTGAAGCCTGGGGAGGGTGATATCGGCTTCCTCTAGCCCTCCAGAAGGGCAAAAAATCTGCTGGCCAGTGCATGCATGTGCGCCAGAGCTTACGACTGGCATGCCACCAAATATGGCATGCCATAAGTTCGCCATCAGGGTGCTATATAATTACTGGGTCTTGTCACTGACTGGTGCCTGAAGACGAATGATGTCAGTGAGTGAAAAATCATGAGCATTGAATCTCTAATCCCTATTGTTCTCCATCTCTCTGTTGTTTTGTCCACATTTCTTCTTCCACATCATCCCTTACCTACTAGGGCAAGGGTTCCAATCCATCTAAAAATATATTATTCCCTGGAATAAAATTCTAATCCCAAATTTATAATATAAAGTGTGTCAATGATAGAAATTGCTAACCTTGGTTACTTCAGAATAATCCCAAAGCAGAACTTCATTTCTAGTTACATGGTATATATAAAATATTTACATCACATTAGTAGGTCTATCTCTAAAATTCTGGGAAAATGTTTATAAATGGGCTTATTTTGATTACAATATTAATTCTAATAAGGATTTTTTTGGAACCATATTATTATTGTTGTTGTTGCTGCTGCCACCCACAGGTGAGTGATTCCAATACCCTGACTTTTTTTATCATTTTGTCATGGACATCAAGCTCTCACCTAGCAGCAATTCTAACCTCCTTCAGGGGTGTCAAACTGGTGGTCCACGGGCCAGATACATCATGTACAGGACACACTCACCCTGACTCAACAAAGGTAACAAAATGTCACACTACATCATGATATGTCACGTTAGATAATTGAGTTTGACACCTGAGTCCTATCACAATGCAAATAATTCATTCTTTACATAGGGCAGGTGTTGGTTGCAAGCCATTCACCTGTTTTCATTTGGGCTATTTGGAAAGTATAACCAGTTCCTTGCATTTCCATTATTTGACCAAATGTCTTGGCTGAAAACAAAGTAAGCTGCTTAATAAAGAATGCTGATGCTAATTTGCTGTCTTCCAAACAATGGCTATTCTACACAACAAATTTGTCTTTTTGGCATCAGCATTCTTTATTAAGCAGAAGTATTGTGGAGCTGTGCAAATTATGTTACCTGTAATAATCAGATTCAGGTTTGTCTGTTAATCTTCCCATAATGAAGTAGTTGGCAATGAATTGTCTTTTTCTTCAAACATTACATTAAAACTATTTTAAGAGTTATACAAAAGTTTGCATGTATTTCTTCCTTTGTCACACCAGTTTGTAATGGAATGTATGGATGACCTTGCAGAATTAGAGGAAAATGTGCTGCCTAGGAAACAATCAGGGAAGAGTGGCAGGAGGGGGGGGCTTAAAGATCAAAGAAAGAAACTTTAGGAAGGACTTGACCTAATTAAGCAGGTGGTTAAGAGTAGCCATGCAATACTGTATTTTTAGACTTGCAAGATTGATGCTAGTCATCCCCAGTAAGCCAGGCAGGATACATGTTTAAATAAACTAATTACTTCATTGTAAGGCTACATTAACAGAATCTTGCAGGTCTGAAGGTGCAAATTTCCCATGCAAATTGCAGCCTTTTCCTCATAATGCCACTCTCCCATTCATTTGGCATTCATATGATCTAGGTATTGGGAATGGGTGTCAAACCTGATCGGGTCACATGATGTACGGGGACATATCAAAACTTTTTTTTGCCTTTGTGGAGCTCGGGTGGGGCCAGATGTGGGTTGCTACTGGTTCGGACCCCTTCGGCTGAGTAGGTAGCAACTCAGCCTGCCATGCCCCAAACTGGTTCTCTCGGGGGCACTGTAGGTGCTGCCATCTTGTCTTTTTTTAGTACTGTGCATGCACACATAGTGTGCATCAAGCGTGCATGCGTAGCATGTCCCTGAGTGAACCGGGAGTAGCAGCAGCCGGAACCCACCCCTGGGTGGGGCATGACCTTCACATGACATATCTTGCCTGCAGGCCACAAGTTTGACAGGCCTGGCCTAGATCCACATCTGAGCTTCTGAAAGGGGCTCACACACTTTTTAAATTGTTACACCAACTTCTATGACAAAGATGTGAAAATTGTGGGTGGGGGTTTCCAGGCATAACTGATTAGTGTGGTGATATATTCTTGTAGCTCATCCCAAGCTCAGGGAAACAGGCCTGCTAATAAAATATGTAAAGCATACACTAGTGTTTTAATAATAGCTTTGAAATGCTTAATGTTAACTGCTGCAAGAAAGAAAGATCTTGTTTTCATACACACAGTTGTCTCTGAGTTGAAATTAATAAAAGTGAATATTTTACATTATTGTTCCTTAGTTATGTCATAATGCACAACTGAAGATAAAAACATCTTAATTGATTCTTTACCCAATTCCAACACTCCCTCTATGAATTCTCCTATCATTCTTTTGAGAGTGATTACAAAATGTGCTTCAAGGTTTATGGATTGTTCAGTGTGCTCTGGAGAAGTGAGTGTTGTCTAGCATATCTTATTTCAGACAGCAAATTGCATTTATAATGTTTAGTAAGGCACAAAGATTAAGCGTATGTTGACACTCCAGTGCTTTCACTGGGAATCCATTTTACAGGAGTCACTTAGGGCACATTTTGCCATAATACAATGCATTAAGAAGATTGTGTCATAATATCATCTGTGGCCAGACCACCAGAAGGCAAAGCTACCTGAATGAAAGGTATATCAGACTATATTAGGGATTTGCCTCTCTCTTTCCAAGCATGAGAAAACCCAATTCTTAGTGATGCTTAAAAGAAATATGAAAAAAACTAAGAAATAGGAGGTGGGTATCGATAGATTAATCCAGTGTTTTTCAGATTTGGCAACTTTAAGGTGTGGGGACTTCACTTTAAATAATTTTAATGTAAATAAGAATTTACATTTCTTAAAGTTGCCAAGTTTGAAAATCACTGGATTAATCTCTGCTTCCCTGAAGGAAATCAACCCTGACTGTTATTTGAAAGGACAGATACTGAAGCGAAGCTCAAATACTTTGGCTACCAAATGAGAAGTGAGAACTCATTTGAAACAACTCTGATGTTAGGAAAGATTGAAGACAAAAAAGAAAAATGAAGCAAATGTCAGAGGAAGAGATGATTAGGAAGTGTCATCAATGCAATGAACGTGTATATGGGCAAACTCTGGGAGATAGTGGAAGACCAGGGGCCTGGCATGCTATAGTCCATGGGGTCATGATGTGTCTGACATGATTTAGCGACTGAACAACAAATCTCTGTTTTGATTTCTTCTACAGTTTTTTTTTAAATCTCAATTTCCAAATTATGAAGAAATTGGAACTGCTTATGAGTTTTGAGAGAGGGGGGGAGGGAGGGAGACAGAGAGAGAGGAGAGGAGAGGAGAGTAATGAAATGGTCAGCTTTCTGTGCAAGGTTCAGCAGGTAATGCCAGGCCAAAGATAAGCATTACAACGGTAATCATATTTCAACATTGTTGAACATTACAGGATAGACAAAATATTGCAAACCTGCATGTTAACTTCATTTAATTTTAGATCTGAAATGAGAGGTGCCAAAGTTGAAGCAAAGGACCAAATACTCTGGAAATTTGTAATGTGCACAGGACAATCTGAATTCCACATAAGGCTTCATAGATACATTTAAAATGCCAGTCCTCTATGAATCAGATTTGATACTTGGTTACTACATGGCAAATCCACTCAGTTTTTCTGGCAACAAAACATGTTTCTAGATTCTATGAGCTTGGAATTTTCTGGTGAACTCCCATTGGCTGCTAAGTCCCATTCATATGTGGGAGATCAGCCAATTGTACTTTTCTTATATTTCTTATATGGAAGATAGTATATGGGTAGGAAATGTAATACTGTTTTAATATTGTACCTGAGATGTGTTATTTTGTTATTTAGGTAATCAAATGAAAAGAGTACATTGTGTGCATTCATTATAAAGATAGTCATTATGCTAGGTTTCAAGTTGTCAGATGTAAAAACCATATTATTTTTCCTACATTGTTTTTTATAGACATGGACAAGGAAAATAAACTTCAAGTCAATAGTCAAATAATGACATTTGTTGTCAATACAACTTTTATAAACCATATTATTAGTGAAACTGTTGCTGTTTTACTGAGCGATTCACCAAAGGTATTTGTTGCAAAAATGTGTTGCTTCCATTGTTTGCTATGGAAATCATTCTGTAAAACAATCAGTTGTAAAAAAGCAATAGAGATAAGAATTATGGACACATTCAACAGACCACCTCTGTGCTGAATTTGAGGTCAGTGGTAGAACCAAGCTAAGAAGTTCTAACAGTGATAATATTTTTTCTGGTCTACATTTTAAAGGAGCTGAAATAATTCATACATTCTAAACTAATAGGCACCGTATATCAGAAGGCAATTATCAATCCATCTTTACACCTTTCAAGATTATTAATACAGAAATTGGATGGGGTTGTACAGAATCAAAGTACATATTGTTGTACCAAGGGCAAATTTAAATCATAAGCATCTATTATAAAGTCCTTTTTCATAAAAATACAGGCCAGCTTTTTACCAGCAATATAGACCAGAGAAAAGAATTTTTGGCTGCTTTTATTGTAAGGTAATAAAGAAGCAAAAATCCTCACAAAGTTAATGCAAATCTATTAATCAATCCAGACCTTCCTACAGTGTATCATTTCAAAAGATGGACCTATATAGATTAGCAATTTGCTAGTGGGGATCTACGAAGCCATGTATTGATTTTTCAGTGTCAAAGAAGTGACTAATTCATGATAAATAATTCCTTGTTAATTAGAAAAAATGTATTGCCTGAAGTCTACTTGTGTCTTATGATTATTTATTTCCCATACAAACCTCCAGTTCAGTCCTGGTGGTCCTGCTCCCAATTTTATTTTGTCTCTTTTTTTTTCCTTAATAACAATCAAACCCTGCCTAAATATCCATGGCAACCTCAATCAAAATGTCAATACTTTGCAACCATTGCACATTCTAAGAAAAGAAAAGTTATGGAAATCAGATTTCACTTGAACAGACAAATAAATATGTAGCAAAGAATTGGATCTTGGAAAATGCAGAACCATCCTAATGGGAATCTCAGAGCCTGGGGAAGCATGAAATTAATGCAAGAGAATGCCTTGCTAACATTCTTCATATTTTCACATTCAGTTGTACTGCTTGGTTCAACATCTTGTCAATATGTTATTCATTTAATCATTTATTAGGCCTCTGCTAAAGCCTGCAATGCATTCCCATATGAGTCATTGTGATGCAGCGGTTAGAGTGCAGTACTGCAGGCTATTTTCTGCTGCCTGCCAGCTGCCTGAAATTTGGCAGTTCAAATCTCACCAGGTTCAAGGTTCACTCAGCTTTCCATTCTTCTGAGGTGGGTAAAATGAGGACCCAAAATTTTGGGGGGCAATATGCTGATTCAAACCAATTAGAGAGAGCTGATAAACACTGTAAAGTGACATATAAACTCTAATTGCTATTCCTCAGAGATGGTCAATTATAGGCCATTCTAATCTGTCATGGTCATGTAAGGTATTGGAAAGACTGACTGTTTCTCAATTTCAGTCAAACTAACATCGAGACAGGATATAGGACTGACATTAGCTTGGTTGACCTTTTGAATAAGGTTTATCTGGGGAGCAATGGTCGGGATGTGACTTTCTTGATTCTTTTTGCTTTCCAGTTGTATTGTTTCTATTTCCAAAGCTTACTTTATTGTGGCTGGTTGACATCTTCATAGTCAATTCTAATGCTAGCTCTTTTACCTGTTGCCATTAGTTTGGCTTTCTTTATATTTATTTTTAGTCAATTCTTTTTCACTAGACTCCTTAACTTTTATTACTACAGCTTTGCATTTTGGGCTGTCAGACAAGTATCAACCTAGTGCAGGTTATTATTGTTTCTGCTTCCAGTTTTAAAACCAGATTTATTTTCTTCTAAATTTCTCTTAATATATATTCAGTATATAAGTTGACTAAATCATGGGAGAGTATACAGCCTTCTTGCATTGCTTTGCCAACCTGAATTTAGTCTGTTTCATCATATTCTGTCCATATTGTGATTTCCTGCTTCTGTACATAACTTTCTCGTGAGAATGATTGATTGATTGAGTGAGTGAGTGAGTGAGTGAGTGAGTGAGTAAGTGAGTGAGTGAATGTATATTTTATTATGACCACTGAGCAGAATTGCAAATAAAACATATTAAAATTCTTTATTTTTTAAAACAAAATAAAATTAGTGGTGGGATTATCAGTGGATAATCAAAGTTTCCCTAATTTTATAGGGAGTGTAACAAAATTTAGCAACATTTAAGGACTCTGAGTTGTATTGATCTGATTACAATGGTGCATTAAAAAGACCAAGGTTTAAGGGGATTGTACAATACCCTTGTATAAAGCTTGATAAATCCTTGAGCCCCCATAGAAGGTACAGTGTAACAAGACATGAGCTGGTCTTTTAACAGCTCCTTTTCCACAGAGGCACAGCCTCAGTTGCTAGGGGACTTTTGTATATTGACTCTCCAAAACTGCTGTCGGGGATGCATTGAAGCATGCTAAAGTTAGTGCTGTTCAGAATCTGGCATCAGTTATGGATTGCAAATGCCTTGATGGTTTGTAAACAGAGACTTAACTGCACAGAAAAACATTCTTAGGTAGAATGGTCCTGTTGGATTTTCAGGTCTTTGATGTTGTTTAAATGTGCTGAGTGCACATTCATAACCTATCATTAGGATGCCTCCCTGGAAAAGCCAAGATGCTAAAATGTTTGTGAGGTTTTTCCTGAAACATATTCATTTGTATCTGCCCTCAATAAGGAAAGAACTCTAACTTGACAATGTATGAATGTCCACCTGGAGGAGGGGAGGGAATCTTGGAAGAAGTATTGCAGTTTCCCAGGAAGGAAGTAGCACATTCCAGAGGTGGGAGGCATTTGTTCAGTCTTGAATTGGATGGGGGAGGAAAGAAAACATTCAGGGTGTATCTATTAGGTTAGACTGTTATAGCTTTAGTCTAGCAAGATTCTGTATATTAGAAATTAAACAAACTATTGGACTTGATAAGAATTCACTGTGTCATCTTTGGGCTTGGGCTTACACAACATTCTGGGATTTCTATCCTTCTGAGTACATTCTGTAACTTGACATGAAACAATGAATCACATAGTGACTTCTGTTGGGTTTTCTTTGACTTTCTCAATTATCCAGTTATGTATCAGCAATATATTATCTCACATTCCTCAGCCTTTTCTAAAGCCAGCTTGAACATCTATCATCTCTTTTCCCATGTAAGTCTTTGAAGTCTATGAAATCAAGGATATTGTGCAATAGCTTGCTCATTCTGTTGAGTCTCCTTTTTATTACTGGAATGTAGAATGACTTTGTTTCATGCATTGGCCAGTAAATCATTCTCCAGATTTGCTAGTATGGCTTGGTTAGAATTTTTACCGATAGTTCCCCTGTTGCTTGCCATATTTCTGTAGCCTTCTGACTACTAATGACTGGAGCATCTTTGTCTTCTAGTACCAGAGATTCTCATAAGAAATATCTTCTGAGGTACATTGAACATTGACATTTGTACTGTATTTTGTATTACCCTTTCATTTTCATTTGAGCTCCTTCGATTCAGTTACTATCTGAATCAGCTGCATTACTATTAGTCTTCTCATCATTCCTATCATCTATCCCCTCCCACTTATGACTGCATGACTGTAACTTTGTTGCTTGTATTCTTACAATTTATATTGTTGTTGATTGTTTATTTGTACCCTATGAGTACAAATGTTGTACCTTATGATTCTTGATGAATATATCTTGTCTTTTTATGTACATTGAGAGCATATACATCAAAGACAAATTCCTTGTGTGTCCAATCACACTTGGCCAATAAAGAATTCTATCTGTCCATCCTTTAGAAGTTGGAACCTCCTTTTCAAAGATTTTTCTTATTTTTCCATATTTCCATGTTCAAAGTCTTTACATATGTTGTTGTAAGGCTGGTTCTGGAAATAGGGGCTGTTAGATAATTACTATCAGGACTTCATATTATCTCTAATGTAACCATAGTTTTCAATATTTATATGAAACTTCTCTTGCTGTTCATCAGGCAATTTTCTATTAATATGTTGATAATACCCAGCTCTGTTACTCTAACATTTTCAGAAAATGATGGATCTCCCCTGAATATAAACATACATTCAATAATAGACTGAATGAGGAGCAATAATCTGAAGCTCATTCTAGATAAGATAGAGGTATTCACTATTAGGACAGGTGGCAGGTTGCCTTTCCTAATTATAATTCCAGTCTTCCAGAAGAATTGAGTATGTACTCTGAGGACCCAATTTTTTTCTGATCTGCCAAATAAAGGAAATGGTGAACAGTGCCTTTTATCAATTTTAGTTGATATATCAACATATTCCTTTTTTGAAAGAGCCTTGAAATTGTGATGCACATGGTGGAAATGTGTCATCATGCTTCTATATACAGTAAAAATATTTCAATTGTATAAAATTTGGCAACAAAGCTATTTCCACAAGGACACAAAGGGTTCGTATTATACCTGTGCCAAAAGTGTTGCACTGGCTGCCAATTCATTTCTGGTCAAAATACAAAAGGCTAGTCATTACTTTTAAATTTCTACCTGGCTTAAGTCCAGACTATTTGAGACAACATCTCCTTTATATAAACTTCCATGCTGACATTACCTATGGAGGTTCACTCACCCTTGTTCTAAACTCATCTGGGAGTGACTTATGATCAAACCTTCTCTGTGGCCAACCCATGCTCACTGAGTGTGTGTGTGGGGGAGGGGGGTTAACACCTTTATTACCTTTTTAAAGTACCTGTATAGACTTCTAAACATCTAGCTTTAGCTGTTATTTTTAACTATTACATTTATTTTACTTATTTAACTGTCATTCTAACTGTGTGTTTTTAAGGTAAATCCCTGATACAAAATTAAAATATCCATTTCCAGTCATTCCAGACTGCAGAGAACAGGTTACCAATCAATCAGTTCGATTTATTGTGATCAAAAGACCAGTACAGATAATAAGCATACAAAATTTGAGACATAATTAAAATACATGTGTAAAATAACAAATGTACCTACCCCATGTGAATTTTGAAGTACTTTTCCATTTAGATAGTGATCATTTTCCACTTTGCTTATATTTGAAGCCTCCCATTTGGCAGATATTTCTGGAGGCTCATTTCATTTCTTCAATTTCTTTGGTAGGTCAAGTAAGATGTCATGCCAAATGGACTCTCAACTTGGCCAAAAAAAGAAAAGGGCATTGACAGAGGACAATCTACAAAAATGCTAATGTCATTCAATCTCACTCGAGATCTCTTAGACATTTACAAACCTCTAGTGCAAAAGCTATGACCCTTATTGGCTTGTGACACAAATTTCTCAATTAGGTGGTGCCCAATTTCATCAAAGCCATGATTTGATAAGGAATGTGGTGAAACTAAGAAAGTCCTTATCTCACCTTATAATCTTTATAAATGAGATATGTGACAATAGGTGACAATAACACAATAACACATCTCCTCTTAAAAACAATATAAACAACTAGGAGCCTTTAAAAGAAGAAAGATAAAGACCAGCTGGGGACAACTTATTGAAGCAACAAAGAAAAAGAACTCTACTCTTTCCTGGCACCTAATATCCTACCAGGTTTTCAGAGCTTCTACCCCATTAAATTCACACATACATCCTGAAACGTGGGAATTACAGTTCCAGAGAATGTACAAAAAGGGAATGGTACAACTCACTGTGGCCAACTCACCATGGCCAACTCACTGCAGGACAATTCAACATGGCTAACTTGCCATGGGACAACTTGATGCAGGACAAGTCAACAATTCTATTGAATTATTTAAAATAATTTTCAAAATATTGTAATTTTTGTCATCCACATTTCATCTTGTTCCTCCTTTGGCCTTCTTTCCTTAATGATTCCATTCCACTATTTCTTTGATATTAGTCAAACACTGTCCTGTAGTGAATTGTCCCGCAGTGAGTTGTCCCATTCAAGTTGGCCACAGTGAGTTGGCCTTGGCAAGTTGTTGTAGATCTGTAAAAGGATTCTTCCAGTGAGACCTCAATGCAAAAGATGGTGGACTTACCTGTGTGGCTCCCAGCATCTGTTTCTGAAATTAAGTCCCTTATCAGCCCACTCAATAGAGGGAAGGTACTTGGGGCTGACTTTATTCCCCCAGAACTATTGAAGAAAAGCATAGAAATTGTCTCTCTCTGTGTGTGTGTGTGTGTGTGTGTGTGTGTGTGTGTGTGTGTGAGAGAGAGAGAGAGAGAGAGAGAGAGAGAGAGAGAGAGAGAGAAAGAAAGAGAGAGAGAAAGAGAGAAAGAAAGAGAGAAAGAGAGAAAGAAAGAAAGAAAGAAAGAAAGAAAGAAAGAAAGAAAGAAAGAGGTACATGATTTCTGAAGGACTGGGATTAACTGGGTCAGCCTTAGTTACTACAAAATAGGTAGACTTCTAATGCCTGCATAAAACCAAACAAAATGTCACCATGGTAATGATAAGGAGATTATTTTTTTTCTTCAAGAACACATGAATTGACAAATGTAATTAATGCTTATCAAGCAGTAGCTTCCAGATCAACAATTTAGTGAGCCTCTTACTTGTTGCCTGTGAAAGTGTGGTGAATTTTTATTTCTATTTGATATTCATTAAAATCTTCTGAGTAATGTCTCAATAAATAGCCAATTTGACCCTAAATTTAAGTGACTCTGCCTGCCTGCCTATTTCTCAATCATCTGCAGCTCTTCCTCTTTCTCCTAATCCCAGGTTTAAAGACCTAATTTAACTAAAGAATGCTTAAATAAATGCTTGTGTGGCTTTTGCCTTGATTACCATTATCTCATAAATTGAATCATTTCCAGTATTTGTTCTGAATATGACTCTGAAATAAAGTTGCTCTAAGCCTTATAATGCTGTAAAATTTCTATAGGCAATAAAAGGCAGCTGCTGACTACCATCCTATGAAGAGAAATACTTTATGGAAAGCAATTTTTGCATTGAAATTTAATGCACACACCATGAACTACATTTTCTTAAACCCATGCTGATCAGCTTAAGATAGTACCTATTTTATTGTTTTCAAGAAGATGATAAAGCTAGTCTAACCATTTAAATGGCATTTGAAGCACCATGAAGGATTTATTGCGATGCTATCCAGAGAAAAACAAAGGAAGTAATTTACTTTAGCTATTTCATATGGTCTTGGACAAAGTTGATATAAGATTTGTATGTGTTGAATATTATAAGATACTTCGTTATCTCTCTGATGCTTATCCTTCAGATGTTTTATACCACAACTGCCTTTATTATAGTATAGCCTTTATTATCATTGTACAAAATAAATACAATGAAATTGGTTATTCCAAATTTGTCCACTACTGCCATCTTGCCAACTACATTATTTAAGAAATCCATAGATTATTTGCATACCAAAACTAAAAAAAAGCACTATAGGAGATTTTAGCAGTTTTGATCCATCTAATCTGTTGACATAAGATCACAGGCATCTTAGCATTTTTCATGCTGCTGCTGCTGCTGCTAATGAAAAATTTATATAAGCCTAACAGGCTGGAAGGGAAGGGAAGCTTTATTTATGTTAACAGATAAAGATTCCATCAAGTCAAGCTTGATTCCTGTTTTGTTGACTACATGGTGACATTTTTGTACTTTAGTTTTCTGGAAATCAGGGTGAAAATGGTTTTGCATTCATTTCTCTTGTGTTTTTCTCCATTTTCCAACTAGTCTAAGGCTGTAGATTTAAAGCAGTTTTCAAGCCTTGAGAAAAATATATCATATTCAGAAGAGACTCTGGTAGATACCTGTCTGATTCATTAGAATATAAGAAACAAGGGGGAAGATATAACATAATCAGATTTGCATGATTCTGTTCTTATAGCCAATCTCAATAAATTGTAGTCTTTCTATGGCTTTGATTTCCTGGTTTGGTCTACTTAGTGGGGCTTCAACTCTGAAAATTATACGAATCTTTGCAGAGTATGAGTATTTTGGGAGGGGAGAGAATTGATTTGGATAAATATATATAGTGCGTTCATAATGTACATTGTCTTTAAGGAGATTAGTAACTGAGCACACCTATTGGGATCCACTGACATTGAGTACAGGAAGTTATTGTTAAAAGCTTTGTTTGTACATATATCCGTAAATCTATGTAACATTGTCTGAATACCTATATAATTGATTCAGACAATAAAGTAAAGCTGCTCCTGTTTGTAACTAGAGTTTTTTATTTTTTAAAAATGTTGGACCTTGGAGGGAGAAGAGGAAAATATTTCTTAGTTCTTCCTACTGGCTGAAAAGTTGCCCTCAGCCTTGTTTATTTATTTATTTATTTATTTATTTATTTATTTTTAAAAAGCCTTCTTTCTTGCGCTGGGGCTAGTCTCCAATAAAAATGGAGAAATGAAAAGAAATGTAAATGTAATTCTAGTAAAGTAATGGACCAATAGAATAAACAATGAAAAAAATGTTATGGTTGAGATTGAAAGGTGAACAGGTGGGGAAGTAGGGAGCAAGGGGGCAGATGGGATTTGCTGTCAATTAGTAACCAACTCCAGAGAGGTACTCTCAAGGCCAATTGGCAGAGCCTGGTCTTCAGGCTCTTACAGAAGTATACGACAGAGGGGTGGGGCTTGATGTCACAATGATATGACATGCAATCTTGGGTCTCCAGGATTGCTGTCAATATTTCTGTTTCTGGATGGTCCTTTTGGACCTAAACTGTTCTGAAGGAACAGTGATAGAGAAGAGCATGTCCTGCTGATCTCAGGGGCATTGCAAAGCCCCTGATTGATCCAGGAGAAAGCTCTTTTTGCCAGCTGCAAGAGTAGCAACCAAAATGGCTGCCAAAGGTTGGGACAAGTCTCTGAAACAGAAGCAGTACAGGAGTATGTCGAATTGATGAGAAATATTTTTAGTATTAGAGAAGGGAAAACCCAAAAGAATTGGAATTTAAAATAAAATTGAAGACAGAAGAAAACAAGCGGCGAATTAACTCTGGTGTAAGACGATCGTGTTATCTTTTCTACCTTAACTTTGTTTGTTTTCTATGGACTCTTTACAAATGCCTCTTACTTTTAAACTGGACTGGTCTCTTTTTTTCCGTTTTCCCCTATACTTTCTCCATTTTTTTATATTATTGGATTAAAAGCTTCTTCTCTCATAAGGCTGGGACGGAGTGTAATTTTTACACTATTTTTTCCTTTCCTTGCTTGGACAGAGAAGCGGAAACAGATGGAAAAGAGGTAACACTGCCATCTAGTGGCTAGAGGCTCGCCAATATCTGATAAAGTTATAAGCTTTGTTTACTGAAAGGTTCAGTGGAAAATGTTTTGTTGATACAGGTGCTCCTTTGAAGGAAACAGAAAGCTTTGATTTGAAAAACTCCACTGAATTTGTCAACCTAAAAAGTCTCGGATGTTTTGGCAGTATTTATAACCTGGAAAATGGCACAATGTGAAGAAGAAAAGGCACTAACTTTGCAAAGAATTTTCTTAGAAATTCAAAAAGTCTTAATAATTACAGAGAGACTTGAAAAGAGACTTGAAATTATAGATCCAAATACAAAAAGTATGGGGACAGCGATGAAATTTGAGGACAGAGCTGAAAAAATAACAGAGACATATGAAAGTGATAAGAAAATTGTTGACATTGACATCAAACTGAGAGTGGAGGGAAATGACAGATGTGAAATACGGAAAGGAGAAATTGATGAACCGGATCTTCATTTCGGATGTAAGAAAATAGATGAAGAAAGAAGAGAAAATTTGGCAGAAATAATGAGAGCAATCTCAGCAAAAGTACTAATGATAACAAAAGTGAAGCTGATAAAAAGAGCAGATAGAGGGTTTCGAATTCTTATAAGACATGCAATGAACAACATGTTCTTAAGAGAAGTCCACATAAAACTTATCAAGAAAACATTTAGAATACAGACTTTACAAATGGCAAGAGATATTATATAATATATAATATATAATGCGACCCTACCGCGATGACATAATCGCGGAGGGCAAATCCGCGCCTTCCGAAGCACTCAGCACCTAAACCTAACCCTAAACCTAACCCTAACCCTAACCCTAACCCTAACCCTAAACCTAAACCTAAACCTAACCCTAAACGTAACCCCTAAACCTAATCCTAACCCTTACCTTAATTTAAATCGGCTTTCTGCCGTCGCGCTGTTTTAAAGCGCCCTTCTGTCGCTGCGCTGTTGTTGCGGCGGTGATGATGCGCGGTGATGGCGTCACGGCTTTAGCAACACGGTTTTATAACCACTATTTTGACGAGCTCGGTTTTGTCGTGCCACGGTTTTGAACGCTCCAAAGGCTTTGGGGACCTTCAGGAGGCTTCTCTGAAGCCTCTGGAGCAGTCAAAATGACCCTCCCAGCAAATCAGAAGTCCATTCCTGAACTTCCGGTTTCCCCGTAGGGCTGGTTTTTTGCACTCCAGAGACTTTAGGGAAGCTCACGAAGCCTCTAGAGGGCCTCTGGGTGGGCGGAGGAGGCTCTTTTCACCCTTTCCAGGCTCCTATAAAGCCGCTGGAGCCTGGGAAGGGCAAAAAAATTGCTTTAAAAAAGGATTTGGAGATTTGAACTCAGCTGGCCAGCGCGCGCATGCGCACTGGCCAGCTAATAGGGCAGTGCCTTGCGGGCCTGACAAATGGCTTTGCGTGCCACCTGTGGCATATGTGCCATAGGTTCGCCATCACTGGAATAGAATATAAAGATGTAATATAATTGGATGATTTCATGATGATGTAATAAAATGTCATAATATAAATTTACTTTAAATTTAATATGCTTTATGTTGAAAGGATGCAATAATAGCTGGGCTTAATGGATGTTTAATAATTATATCAATTTGTATACAAGTATATTAGATTGATGATACTAATAATGGTGGAAAAGCATGGAATTGGAAACTATTAGAGAATGTTTTCAATGCTAAAATGATTGAATGACTTAGAATAGGAGGAAGCATAACAACAATGCATACAAAGATATTTTGATTGTGAATGTGTGAATTTTGATAAAATTCAAGTGAGGACTATGGAAAAGACACAGAAAGACTTTGTAACCAATTGGCTTACAATTACTGTGTGTAATTGAAGAGGCTTTTATGTTATATGTGTTATGTTTGCGTTTGTCTGAAAATAAAAAAATATATAAAAAAAGAAGTATAGGACAGTGGCAGTACATCTCACCTTGCAGAGTAGGATGTTCTAAAGGGCAGGCAAAGAAGGCTCTTCTAGATCCCAATAGTTGGAGTTCTTTGACCAACAGGATTCATAGTAGGCCCTTCTTTGCTGGCATGAGTGGGGTGGGCTTCTCCTAGAAGGAAGAATCACTTCAATAGGTAGCCTAGACCTATGCCATTAAGAGCTTTAAAGGTCATAAGCATAACCAATTTGAACAGCATCTGGAAGCAGACCAATAACCAGTGCAGTTTGTGAAGCAGAGGTATAATATAGATATTTGTTTGTTTGTTTGCTTGTTTTATTTGACACTCATCTCATTACAAAGTGGCTCTGTGGCAGCTTACAGCATTAAAAGAATTAAAATCATAAAAGATAAATATTTCTAAAACAATAAAAATTGATATTAAAATCAGAAATAGAATTATAGTTAAAAGATGAGAGGGAGGGAACAGGATATATGTGGGGGGGGAGGTGGGATTGCCTCTTAATTTATCAACCACATCCAGTATGATGCACTCCTATTGAGCACCAAGCCATTCAGCAGAGCAAGTCTTCAGGTCTTAAGGCCAGAAGTGTGGGAGCCAATCTCACTTCAGGCAATAAGGTGTTCCAAAGGGCATGAACCATGTCAGAGAAGACCCTTGTCTTGGACCTTGCCAGCCAAAATTACTTGACTAACAGGGCCCAAAGCATGCATTGCAGTAGCCCAAATGAGAGATATCCAGGGCTTGAACAACTAAGCACAGGGAGTCAAGATTCAGGAAGGTTCATGGCAGGTGCACAAAGTGAAGCTATATTAAGCTCTTCTAGTCATGAGAAAGGAAAATTGATCTCTGATGAGAGGCCATAGGCCTGGGGGGATGCTCTTTTGTTCAGGGTCTGTAGGATCTTAGATATTCCTATGGACCCTGACTAAGGCATCTCACAGGTTGACAGTTTTGACCAATATGTTAACATGAAAATTCCATTTTCAAGACTGAGTATGGATAGAAAAGATAGAATATTTAGCCTTGAGTACTCACAAGAAAACTAAACTTAAATATTAACGTGCACACTTAGAAATATGTCTTAATGTGTGATTTCCTTTGTCTGTTGGAAAGTATGTCTTAAAGCATGTTTACCTATGCTTCCTGTTCCTTGTTGTACTGAATATGAGGAACTGAGGTTGTGGGGAATAGGGAACTAGGCATTAACAGTAGATAGGAGAAGGACATTGCAAGATTATGGTTGGCAAAAGAACAACAGTTGCCAGCCACTCTTGCAGCAGGAGTCATATATCCAGGAGAATCCCTAAGTTCTGAACTGGATCTGAATGGGGAAGTTCTACCCTATTTAGAATTAAGGATGACAAAAACTTTCCAGGCTCCATTCATCCACTGGGTGACACTCTGCAGAAGCAATAAGAGAGCAGAAATAGTGCTGTTTTGCTGCTTTTATCATCACAAAATAGGCCTCAATAGTAACTCTAAGTTGTGTCCAATTGGAATCATCTTTTGTTTTTTCTCAAGCAGCACTATAGACATCTCTTAATCCATTTCAGAATTTTCAGTTCCTCCTTGAATTGGGGGGGACAGCTTTATAGGGTCAAGAGAGGTCACATAGGCACAGTCCTCAGTGGCTTTGGGTTCCAGGCCATTGCTAAGGTTTTGGCAAGACCATGCAACAAATCCTTTATAATAGCCCTCAGTTCCTTTTCTAATCAAATTGGGTCCATCAGCCTCTGGAGGTAGACCATTCTAGTGGGTCCAATTTCCCTGAGAAGGGGTGGTAGTGTAAGAGAGTCTCAGAGATATCAGGGCATGATCAACCATGACAAGGAGGAGGATGTTAGATTCCCTGTCAGGTCATGTTGACATTTCTCTGATAAGAATATCAGATCTGGCATATGGCTGCTGTTCCAAACTGGACATGTGATGATCTGAGATAGGACCATGACCATCATGGAGATCATGACTCCTGAGCCACTTCTGAGGCCAAATTCAGAGAAGGCAGATTGAAGTCATTCAGAACCATAAATTTGGGGAACTCCAGTGGCATCTCTGAATTGGCCTCCAACAGTTTAGGCAAGGAAGTTGCTATGCAGCAGGAAGGCCAGTAGATTAGCAACAATCCCAGCTGATCCTGTGAGCCCATTTTCAAAAACAGAGTCTCTCTCATACAGTGACTCTCTTATAGTACCACTATTATAAAAGACACGACAGCAATTCCTTCTTGATGTCACCTCTTGGAATTTATTGAGATATAGAAAGTAAGAGAGGCTGCAGAGCAGAGAAGCAGTTACCTGGAGCATCTAGTGAGTCAGTAATTGACATAACTTTCCTTGTAATAATTTCTCCAAATTGTCGTCTTCTTGAAAAATCTCAAAAATGAATTGTCTTGCATCAAATTGCTTTAAAAAATGCTGCAGGATTTTTCTCCCTGATACTAGAAAACAATTCCCAAACTGGCATCCCCCCCAGTAATTTGGAACTAAAATTCCATTACTCACAGGAAGAACATCTATAATAGTAAGAGGTTATAAGACATGAAGTCCATCACAGCTCGAGGGCACCAATTTGAGAAAATAAGCTTGTGATATCTTTAGAGGAGGAAATCAAGTTGTTCAATGCAGTCCCAAACTGATTGTCTTTGGATCCTAAGTTTTTCATTACTATTAAGGCTGTGTTCTTTGGACTATGTTTAAAAACATATTTCTTTCCATTCACATTAGATACTCCTTCCTAGAAGGAAGAATAATGTTTTTTGAAGGGGGTATACCTGTCTATGTATCCCAGTTTCTGGATGCCTCTGGTTAATTGAAGCTTTTTTTAATGTTGACTCTAATGCAGATAAAGACATTCAAAAAAATTGTATTGATACATTCTGCATTAATGTATGATTTGGAACTTAAATTATCTGCCATTTGCTGCACTTCCAATTTGCCCAACCCATTCTTTGCCTCGGAAACATCAAAGAATCAGAAAAGCAGATTTGGGGAAAAAATATACTGTAAAATATTCATGTAGTATTCATTTTAAATGTATTTCCATAATTGCAGATTATTATAGAAACAGGATCAAATGAACGTGGGGGGAAAATCATACAAAAAATGGCTGAGATGGAAAGTAAGGCCAATTTTCCATCTATAGACACAAGACTAAAAAATTTCACCTCAGATGAGAAAAAAAAACCCAAGCTCTTCAGATGACTTTCTATAGCTGCCAATTTTGCTGAACCATTCAGCCCCAGAGTGTTTTCTGTTATAATATCCTTGTATTTAATTAATATAGCAAAACAGTTATTAATTCAAATTCTTATACCAAATGGGCCACCTGTTTGTTTGTTTTTGGTACAGCACCAGCTCAGTGCTCAGTTTCCCCTCACCTTTCCTGGAAAAGTCATTTGGAAGAGGTTTGGCTTCAGCATAATTTCTCAATACATATATTTCATTTATTACTTTACACTAAAAAGTGCACCTGTGCTTATCTTCGTGATGAGTAACCTAAACACTCCCTAGATGCCCCTTTTGAAATCAATCATGTCCTATTGATCTCTACACATTAACATCCCTTAGACTTTCCATCTGCAGTCGCTAAATGTGGTCACCAGCTTCTTGTACATTCATCTAACGCTTGCAAGAGATAACAAGTGAAACGTCACATTTCTTGCCATAGATGAAAAGGCTCCATTGCTCTTGATTGGGTCAGATCCTCACAGATGGAGAGAAGGCCCTGGAGAAAGAACTGGATTTTTTCCAGGCAAGTAGGTCAACTGACAGATTTGCTAAAATACAAGGATGAGTTTACTGCCCAAAGAGGCAGGTGGAGGTTATTTTGAAAAAGGGCAATCCAGACAGAGACAGGTGTAGGGAGAAAAGCTTGTAGCAGGATCAGTGGGGAAAAGATCAAGTGGCAGTTTTAAGGTCAAGCAACAAAGCTGCCACGCACTGCAGTAAAGCAAGGAATGGAGTTTCTGAGCTCAATACCTGCAGCATTCATCTATTAATATCATAAGTGACATTTGGACCTGATTCAACAAAACCTGTGCAGGATGTGTGCGTATGTGCTGTCTTGTTATGAATCCAATGTTTTATACTTTGACCTTTCAGCTATTTTCTATTATGCTTCTTGTAGTTTTCACAAAAAAAAAAAGAGTCGGGGGAGAGAACGAATATTTGGCTTCTAGTTACGGAGCTGTGTGCTCCGAGAGCCTTGGATAAAAAAAAAGTGTGAGCTGCATAACCAAAATCCAGAGGTGCAATATAAGGTTTGCAGAGAGGCAACCTTAACTCTAGTTTCCTGTTGTGATTTCCCCAAGCTAAATTGTTTCATAGAACTATCAAGCAAAATATGTTGTGCTGACCTCAGAGATGAAGGAAGAAACCAGTCAGAAGCAATAGGGCCTGCATGAACAAAGTGTGAATATTATATGCATGAAGAGAGTTGTTCTTTCAGTTAGATTCCAATAGAAAACAAACTGGACCCATGAAATCCCTAGACATATAATGGAATGAGCAGACATGGCTCCATCTGTAATATCCCTCTGAGTAAACTGCCAATCTCCATTTTTCTAGTTCAGATACCAATCTATTCTGTATATTTAACTCAGCTCTAAAATATAGGCTTGCTCCCTGTCCACTGAGTGGTAGGTATATGATATAGGCAATTTCCAGCATACATTATTTTAATATATTTTTTCTTTTTTGTTATTAAATGCAATAGCAACATTGCATAAATAGCGATAGAATTCAAGTTTCCTTTCCAAATATACCACTCACCACAGAACCCACAAGATTAAGGAAATGTATTTTTAATAGACTCCAGAAAGCACATTATGCAAAAAGGATCAGGATAGGGCAGTAAGAGGTCATACCAAGAAACAAGAAAAGCAAGAGAAAAACCCCGAAAAAACTTCTTGCATCTCAGAAAGTTTATTCTTCTATTTAAATAGCTCCAGTCTAACTCTTCAAAGTCAAGCTCACTTATAGTTGATGAGACTGACACCATTACCACCAACACTTCTATGAGGTTAAAGAAAAAATGAGGAGGGTGGAATAAAGGGAAAATAGATAAATTTAGATCTAGCTATGCCATTTTCACTTACTTTCCAAGATTAAGTGTCAGAAATGGATGAGGATGTGACATCATAAACATTTTTTAATTTGAATGTTGAACATCTGCCAAATTGAGCAATATATTATTTGCGTTCCAGTGGCACAAATTTTCTGATCATGGTCTGAAAATGATATGCTACAACTTATTTAGCTGTTACTGCACAATTGTGAAAACTGCTTCTCTCTGGGTTACAGATAATACCAAACAATATGCAGGTTATAATACAGGTTGTCCTCAACATATGACCACAATTGAGCCCCAAATTTATATGCTAAGTGAGAAAATTGTTAAGTGAGTTTTGCCCCATTTTACAACTTTTCTTGCCACATTTGTTAAGTGAATCACTGCCACCATTAAATTAGTAGTTTAGTTTACTTTATTGTTATTGCATCTCGTACAATGAAATTAAATGCCATCCTTAGTGTACATTATACATAAAAATATTTTTTTAAAAAACACACATCCTTCACATTCTATACAATTGAATTGAAAATGCCTGATATTGCATTAATATTGCATTATACAGTAGAAATCAATATAGTTACTGCTCTGGGGTAGAAGCTGTTTTTCAGCCTATTTGTCCTTGTTTTTATTGTGCTATAGCATCTGCCAGATGGTAATAGTTCAAAAAAGGGTTCCCAGGATGAGATGGATCTTTAAGAATGTTTTGAACTTTCTTCAGGCAGCGGGAGCTATAAAGCTCTTCCAAAGAAGGGAGAGGACAACCAATGATCCTCTGGGAAAATATGTTAAGCTTCTGGAGCACTGTCCTATCTGCCACTATGCAACTGGCAAACCATACACAGGTGCAGTAAGTTAAAATACTCTCTGTGATGCAGCAGTAGGAGGTCACAAGCAATTTTCCATTCAGTTGTTGTTTCCTGAATCTCAGGTAGTATAATCTCTGCTGGGCCTTTTTGACCAATGCTGCAGTGTGACCGCCCCAAGTCAGGGGCTCTTTTATGATAACACCCAGAAACCTAAAACTAGCCACTTGCTACACTTGGTCTCCATTGATAATCAAGGGCTAGTTCTCTGATCTATTCCTTTAATAGTCCACTATAAGCTCCTTGATCTTATTGGTCTTATTACCTCATCTCAATAGGCAGACTCACCCCCCCCCAGATGAATCCCACCACTGTTGAATTATCTGCAAATTTAATAATAGTATTTGTCAGCCTCTGCTTTGCTTACTTGCTATCGGCTGCCATAGAAACAGGGAGGGTGGGGGCATGGTATTTGGCATGGGAATAAATGGTACAGAAGGTGATATGGAAAAGGGAGTATTCTTTCTCTGTAAATATGTTTTATTTTCATTTTCATTTCATACAGTCACATATATACTGTGCATAACCGGGGCCATATAACATTGAGCAATAAACACAGCCATCCTTGTCAACAATACTCCCCAAAATACAAACCCGATATACCACTTCAACCCTCCATACATCCTTTCTTTCACCCCCCTCCAACTTTCCTTTCTCCCCTACAACATTCCCCTCTACCCTACTTCCCCTCCCCCTCTATCACTCCTCTCTCTCAATACACTCCCTCCCTTCCATCTCACCCTCCCTCCGATCCTCTCTCCCACTCTCTCTACCCTTCTTTCTTCTTTCCTTCTGCTCCTCCCTTCGGTGTATTTCTACTATCTATCAATATATTCAGCTTCCTATTTTTACACTAGAATTAAAAAAGCAACAGTATACAAGTGCAATCATGTTACTTTAAAATCTAGCACATACTATATTTTTCCCCTCCCCCCTCCCCCCTAGGACCCCACCTCGAAAAGGGAGTATTCTTCTCACCATTTTCGGCGCATGCTGGTGGCCGGTGTTTAGACCTGATCAAGGCCAATCGTCCTGCATACCAACATGATGATGGCTTTTGGAGATGCAATCCACATGACACCTAAGGGAGTTGCAGATTGGACACTGGGATGGAGTTATTGCAGGGAGGGGGCTGTGTTATCATTTGATATGTACTTGTTCATGCCTTTCTGGCTCAGATCTTGCTTTACTTTCATTGCTATCTTTTCATAACCAATAAAAGTATTTTAATTCCATGAACAATGGAGTTGGGAGTTTTCTTTCTTGGTTATTGATGGAGGCACGCCTGACAGTATTACTGGCATGAATGGGAATGCAGTCATCTACATGAAGAGTATAGCATAAGGGACTTTACATGCAACCCTGTGGTATACCAGTGTTAAGAATAAGGCTGAGGAGATATGATTATCTAATCTGACCCTCTGAGAATGGCCAGACAGGAAATTCATAATCCAAAGGCAGATTGAAGAAGAAAGCCCAAGATCCATAAGTTTAGACATTTCAGAGGATTTTAAAGATTAATATACAGTTGACACCTGTGTTTTTCCTTTTAGGATTGATGGACAGTTGGAAAGAAGACATGGAACCTTGTTTTTATATATCATTTTATTTTATTATTTATTTTTATGTATTTAGTTTGTCACTCATGCACAAGACAACAAGAATAAGAATAAAAATGAATAAGAACACAGGAAATGGGTACAAATAAATGGGGACATTAGGATAGGGACGTTACACTGGTGCACTTATGCATGCCCCTAGTGACCTCTTAGGAATGGGTTGAGGTCAACTATAGATAGTTTAAGGTTAAAGGTATGAGGATGTAACAACAGAGTCAGGTAGTGCATTCCAGGCATTGACAACTCTGTTGCTGAAGTTGTATTTTCTGCAATTGAGTTAGGTGCGGTTTACCCTGAGTTTGTATCTATTGTGTGCTCGTGTATTATTGTGGTTGAAGCTGAAGTAGTATCATACTTGCAGTGGGATTATTGTTTGCACAAAAATGGAAAGATACAGCACTATCCACAATGGAGAAGTGGTTTGGTGAAGATGATGAAGCTTACTGAGGTGGCTAAATTGACTTCTTTAATTAGAGAAAAGATTCTGCCTAAGTTTAATGCAGACTGGAAACCCCTTATGAATTTTTGTACAATAGAAAAAATGAACTTATGATTTATGGTTTTGATCATTAGACAAGATACATAATAGAAGCAAGGAAATTATACTATAACCATAGAATAAGAGGTAAAGAAGATGGGAACTTCCTTCTTTATATCTTTTTTTCTATTACTTTCATTTTTTTACCTTTCTCTTTGATTTCTTTCTCTTTCCTTTTCTTACTTATATTATTTGTATTAGTTTTTATCTTCCTTTAAAAAACTTTAATAAAATTATATATAAAATTTGTCATCATTATGTGTAGTATATAATTTTGATTAATACATGAGCTGGAACAGAAAACATGTTCTGATCCAGCTCTGCTTTGCTCTTCCTTCTTTTATGGTTCTTTATATTTAAAATGGATTTGGACAGAAAATCTTTCCAATAAAGGATGCCTTAAAATAGAAGACTGACATATCTGTCCTCTATAAATAGGACACAGAAGAAGCACCTCTAATGAAGAAGTAAGCACTGCTTATTTTAATTGAGATTAATGAGTGTAGGACTATAGACTTAATGATCATACTTGACCATTACTTTGTTCATTAAGAAATGTTCATTTTTAAAAGAGTTGTATGCTGGATTGCTACCTAACTATATAGCCCATTTTACTAACAATATCTAAACAGCACAGCCAGCAGCTGTTTTTTTTAAAAAAAAAATTGGGATTTTTTGAAGCTGTCTTATAAATATATAAAAATGATTAGAAAAAGACACAACTGTCATTTAAGATAGCTTAAATGCTAAAGGGTAGCACTCAAACACAAATGCTTCGTCTCTACCCAAGCTCTTAAAACCTGAATACAAAACTTGCATCAAAAAATATGTTTTTTAAAGAAAATAATTATTTCTATGGTATTAATCTGTGGTCCTCAACCTCCGTGGACCAGTAGTGGTAGTGGTGATAGCAGATAGCTTCGCATGGAGCTTTACATGTTCACCTGCTGCTTGCAGTTCCCAATAGGCTGTGGACCAGTACAGGTCTATGAACTGGGGGTTGGGGACAACTGGTATGAATGTCATCAGATGGGAATTTGAGTTTTCTAACTTTAAAAAAAGGAGCAGCAGATTAGGAAAACTGTTTCTTTTCTTTTTCTCAGGGTGCAGGTTACAGAATAATAGATTTAATTTACAAGAAAACAAATCAAAGCTAGATATTTCGGTGGGGGGGATTCCAATAGCAAGAGCACTGTTATTCAGACAGATGATGGGCTATCTTTCAGTGCATATATACAAGAAGGCATGTTTTAAATTGGATTCTTGTACTGAGGAGGGAGTTAGAATTGGTGCCTTTAGTAGTGGCTCCTTCTCATTCTATCACTGCATGATTCAATAATGAAAATGGGGATGAGAGATAAAATGGTGAGGTACAACAACTACAACAAGTGGGCTTGTCATCCAGAAAAAGGACCATGAGTGGTCCTGGCCTGTTATTTGTAGCTCCTGATCCACAAATCAAGTGCTCGGGACATCTAAAAAAAATCCTATTTATATGTGTATGTGTGTGCACGTGCGCGCACGCGCGAGTGTGTGTGTGTGTGTGTAATATGAATTTGTCCAACTTTTCATAAATTAATTTTCCCTTCTTCATTTTCCCCAATTTAAAAATACAATACAGTAGATGTTGGTATTTTTCAAGTTCTGGAAATATTTGAGCCCAGAGTACCATCTAACTATTGAAGGATGAAACAACAGTTTTCTGCATCCTTTTATGATGCTTCCATGTGATTCTTTTCTTAACATTTCTATTTCACTGGAAATTTATTTAAACCAAGATAATTATAGACTTCTGCTGTTAAAATAAGTTTGTTTAAATCATCATTGACTGCAGCTGGATGGTAACAGCACAGTCATAGCTGGTTCCTGCCTAAATACAGAATACAGAATTAAATCTCTTTTACTCTTTAGCAACTGATAGTGGCACGATACAAGATAATACACCAATAGCAGGGGTTGAGTTACCTGCAGCTTTTACACCAGTGAAATGTTCATCTTGTTACAGTTTTATAAAATCAGCATTAAACTGCCTGCATTAAGAACTTCTGTCTTTAAAAAAAGACAGTGCTTGTCAGTGTTGGGTACTGTCCAGGTCCATTGAGATGTATGGGAGCTGTATAATTAGTAGCAGTGGGATGTGAATTGCACCCTATTGTCTAGCATAATCACTGCCTGCTATTAGCAGATGCAGGGCAAATGGGGCACACGTGGTGATTTTTGTAAAGATAATAATATCATTGTTGCAAAGCTAATTAAACTGGATAATGAATAATTTATACCATTGCAAAGATAATGAATCTTATAGTTTTTAATCATTTTCAATGCACAGTATAATTCAACTAAATAGCAAAATTGCTTTTCTTTTCTCACAACCCACTATTGCATTGCTAGTACAATTGAGCAATTGCATTGTCTTCTGTTCTTCTGTAGGACACAGCTGTTCCAATGGCAGAGAGATTCTTGAATGTGTAGGTCACCCTTTGATGGAAAAGTTTAAAAAATGCACGTGCTTTCTACATGTAATAGAGTACCCATCATAGGGAGGTAAATAGGAAAGCTTACTGGGTCTCCATTCAAAAGCAGTCTCTTCCCGCAGGCATTGGGATAAGGTAAGGCTGAAGGCCAATAGCTGTTTTTCTCTGCACAGATGTCTGTTGGTCTAAGGCACCTGGAGTTGTTCCTTTCTTCAAATATTGATTTTTATTGGGATTATTTTTTCTGTTGCTATGATAACTCTGCTGTTACCCAGAGTTATGGCTCATAAGATGGGTAGCCATGTAAGTCTCTTAAATAAATAAACAAACCACTGTACTGTAGCAATTGCATCTGCTACTTATTATAGTGACATGGAACTTTGTAGAAGAACTGAATAGGGGAGATAATGGGAAAACAGCTACCAGGAAGTGACTCAGCACCACAGTACAAACGCAGAACTCGGGAAATAGATAGGCTGCATTCACCCATTTCTCCTTTGCTGAATTACCCCACTTCATGTGTTTGCATAATACCCTGAACCAAAAAGGCTCAATCCACACAACATTTTAAGTACAAATGTTCTAACTGAATTTAGTTTTCAGTGCAAATGCATCTGCCATGTTTAACTATCAGAGGCAAGCTAGTCTAAAATAACAGACTAAAAACGTTGGAAAGGACATTATAGGTCATCTAGTCCAATCCCCCACTCAAGCAGGAGACCCTATACCATTTCTGACAAATGGCAGTCCAATCTCTTCTTGAAAGTCTCAAGTGATGAAGCTCCCACAACTTTCACGGGCAAGCTCTTTTATTGGTTGATTTTTCTCACTGTCAGAAAGTTCCTCCTTATTTCTAGGTTGAATCTCTCCTTGGTCAGTTTCCATCCATTATTCCTTGTCTGGCCTTCAGGTGCTTTGGAAAATAGCTTGACCCTCTCCTCTCTGTTGCAGCCCCTAAAATATTGGAACACTGCTATCATGTCTCCCCTGGTCCTTCTCTTCACTAGACTTGCCATGCCCACTTCATGTAACTGTTGTTCATATGTTTTAGTTTCCAGTCCCTTAATCATCCTGGTTGCTCTCCTTTGCACTTTTTCTAGAGTCTCAACATGTTTTTCATAGTGTGTGACCAAAACTGGATGCTATGCTCTAGGTGTGGTCTTACTAAGGCTTTATAGAGTGGTATTAGTACCTCACTTGATCTTGATTGTATACCTCTGTTAATGCAATTTAGGATTATATTGGCTTTTTTGGCTGCCGCTGCACACTGCTGGCTCATATTTAGCTGGTTGTCAACTAAGACTCCAAGATCCCTCTCACAGTCACTGATATTAAGCCTGGTTTCACCCAGTTTATATCTGTACTTTTGGTTTTTCTTACTTAAGTGTAGAACTTTACTGAATTTCATTTGTTAGATAGGGCCCAATTTTCAAGTCTGAAATATCCTTCTGGATCTTAAGCCTATCTTCTAGGGTGTTGGCTATTCCTGCAGTTTAGTGTAATCTACAAAGTTCCCTTTCTATTCCCTCATCTAAGTCATTTTTGAAGATATTGAAGAGTACTGGGCCTAAGACAGAACCTTGTGGTACCCCACTACTTACTTCTCTCCATGTAGACTTAGACCCTTTAAGGACTATTCACTGAGTATGATTTGTCAGCCAGTAGCAAATCCATCTGGTGGTGAAGCTCTCTATCCCACATTTTTCTAGCTTACAAAGAAGTAGGTTGTGGCCTACTTTGTCGAATGCCTTACTGAAGTCTAAGTATATTATGTCCACAGCATTTTGCTGGTTTACTAATTTAGTCACAATGTTGAAGAATGAAATAAGAATAAAAACAATTTGTTTTTAACAAACTCATGCTGGCTGCTAGTTATTACTTTACCCATTTCTAGGTGTTGGCAGATCTGTTTTTTTATTATCTTTTACAGTATCTTCCCGGGTATTTATGTTAGGCTGATTGGTCTGTAGTTTCCTGGGTCTGTTCCCCACCCCCTCCTTTTTGAAGATGAGAACCACATCAGCTCTTTTCCAGTCCTTTGGTAGTTTTCGGTGTTCCAGGATTTTTGAAAGATGCGGTACACTGGTTCTGAGATGACATTAGCAGCTCCTTTAGAATTCTGGGATGGAATCCATCAGGTCCTGGTGATATATATTCATCAAGATCAGACAGGTGTTCTCTCACTGTTTTTGTTTGTTTGTTTGTTTTAACTTTTATTTCCAGTCTGTTTTTTACAGTTATGTTTCTGGTAGGTTGGGTTATAGTTTCTTTTTGTGTGAAGACCAAAGCAAAGTTGCAAGTCTTTGTTCATTCTGAGCCTTTGCTTTCCTGACGTGTCTTTGCAGATTCTGGCTATCTGCTGATATCCTGCTTTAATTATGTGTTCCGTAGAAGTGTTGCTTAATTGGGAAACAGTTGCAAATCCTTGAAACGTACATTTATGCACTTAATGGACAGACTCTATGTGCATACATCAATCCAGTGGCTGACTCTGTATGCATACATAAATCTACCCCTGAATGTGAAGGTAAATAAATACCACACCTACCCCAATTTAATTGCCTATATTTGAATTAAAGTATTCACTTTCTTTGAACCATATTCATTTTAATATCCAGTCTATTCCAACTGATCTAACTGTGCTAAACTAATCAGCTATTAAGAGAACTGGTTTAGGATGAGGCTGAACCAGTTTCATAATGGACAAATGAAAGAGTCACATAACTGTGCAAGAAAACAGTAACAAAAAATATTCGCTGGTGTGGTATAAAGTCATTTAAGCCATTCTTTTACATGCTTGCGTAAGTCAGTGTGTTAAATATCACAATCTCATTAAGTTTTCTGGGTCTTACTCTCAGGTACAGTAACTGGTATAGGATGTAATTTAGGATCTGAATTAAATTGATAATGGGATTAATTTAAAGACAAGCACTGTAGCTTTTTAAAAAACCATATAAATGTTGAACTTTTAATTAATTCTAATAAGGGAATTATATACATTACTTTTCACAACATTATCAGCAATTTGAACACTCATCTTGTGTCTGCAATTCTTGTCTGCAAAGCATAGTTTTTATCATAATTACTCTTTTCACATATTACTCTCTTGTCTTGCATACTAATAATGATCATGTATGAAATCAGTTGATTTCATTTTTTTTTTAATACAAAAAGATACAGACTTATTTTTGGAAACATGTGAAAGGAAAACACTAATTCATCTCTCCAACCTTATTCCAAGATCTTAATTTTTAGATACAATACTTCAATCCAAAAAAAGTGAAAACAGTTACAAGCAGCAGTATTTCTTCACCGCTACATTGCCATCAAAATATTTTGCAAGCTATCATATAAGCAATCCAGATTAAATATTTTTAACATTGCCTAAGGCAAAGTGGAGTCAAACTAATAAATCAAGGGATGGTAAAAATGCAACTATTTGTAATAATTTATTACATTATCTCATAAATATAGTTCACTTATCATGGCATCTTAGCATGATAGATAGCCCTTTAAAATCTATGTAAGTGTGAGTGGGTGTCACTGAAGTGCACAGAATCATTAAAGGACAGTGTATTTAATATGAAAGTTAACTCCAAGCAAATGTTTTGGACTCCTGCAACTTAATTGTCCAAAACTGGGAAAGAAGGCTGAAAAAGAAATGGAAGGCTGTGTATATCATATCATTTCATTAGAAAGGATCAGATGTACATCTTTAATAATTATTATGATTATGATTTTGCAATGCAACCTGCAATAAAGTATTGGATATTTCTAATCAAAATCTAGCAAATTCACCTTGTCTCCTCCTTGGATATTCCACTCTTTTCATAGACATATACTGGGGGACAAGGAGCATCACATAACAACATTTCTTTTGTGATGTCACATTCCAAACCAAGTAATTTTATATATTCAAGATGCAAGTACAAAAGGCCATAGTTATATCATAACACTGTGTTTCATTATCTTTTTATCACTGCAATTCTTACCAGATATTTGTGACTATATTTTACTTCCTCTTGGAAGATTTATATGTGTAAAATGATGATGATGATAATTCTGCCAAAGCATTCTTATTTGAAAATTATTTTTGCATGTCAATTAAGTGAGTTGGAGATATAGAGATAGATAGATAGATAGATAGATAGATAGATAGATAGATAGATAGATAGATAGATAGATAGATGATAGGTGAGAGAGAAATAGCGATAGCGATAGCGATAGCGATAGCGATAGCGATAGCGATAGCGAGAGAGAGAGAGAGAGAGAGAGAGAGAGAGAGACTTTCAAATGCTCCAAAATTCTCTTGATGATAGTTGTTACCTTGCCACCACTGTCTCCATCATAGAATCACAGCTATAGCCAAACATGAAACCAGGCAAGAATATCTCCAAGAAGGCAACCTACTCTGGATCCACCAAGGTCTCATTTATCACTTGACTCATCTAAGATTCAATTATGGATGAAACTAAACTTTTTATACACCAAACTGACATTTAATAGAAATAGCACTTACATTTATATTCTCTAAGCAGTTTATAGAGTCAGCATATTGCCCTCAACAATAGGTCCTCATTTTTACTGGATGGATGGATGGTTGAGTAAACCTTGAGCCAATCAGGATCAAACTCCTGGCCGTGGCCAGAGTTAGCTTATGAGCGCAGGCTCATAATCATAATCATAATCATAATCTTAATTTTTATATATTGGTAAATTTTATTCAAGTTTTATATTTTATGTGTATGGGGAGTGCATGGTATGACTGTAACTGACTGAATGTCCCACTTTTATTATTATATTGCTGTTTCTGTTTTTAACTTGTATTGTGGGGGAGTGATTGGCTGTATGTATGGGTTTGTCTGGCGGGCCGGGAGTTTAACCGGGACCTCCTGCACTGAGTGCTTTGGCAGAAGTGCTAGGGGGGCCCAGGCCTGGTTCCGGCCCTCGGTTGTGTGTGTCGAAGGGCCTGCCAATGAATCCGGCAGCTGGGGGAGAGGGTGAAGGGACCACAGATGCGGGAGTGGGCCGGAACATAGGGGTCATAATGGGGAGGGGCAGATATGGCGGGAACTTCAGGGCAAGCCATTACTGGGGAAGGAGGGTTCCCTATATTAGAGGGATCCGCCCTTCCGGCCCTGTGAGTTCCACTCCAAGGCCAGATGGCGTGAGTAGTCAGGACCCTGGTCTCAGGTTGCTGTTGCTAAATGCCAGATCTGTGGTTCATAAAGCTCCCCTCATCCAGGACCTAATTATAGACGAGGGGGCAGATCTGGCATGTATTACTGAAACCTGGCTGGGCCCGGAGGGAGGAGTCCCCCTCACAGAAATGTGCCCAGAGGGTTTTCAGGTGCATCATCAACCGCGATCCCAGGGAAGGGGCGAAGGAGTGGCCATTGTTATCCGACAGTCTTTAGTTCCTCGTAGGATCCCTGCTCCAGAGCTTGTCGGGTGTGAGTCCTTGCTGGTGAAGATGGACCTTGCGGGTCAAGTGGGCTTGTTGTTGACATACCTGCCTCCCAACAGCATGACAACAGCCCTTCCCTTGCTCCTCGAGTCAGTAGCTGAGCTGGAAGTTGAGTTCCCCAGACTTATGATACTGGGGGACTTCAACTTGCCTTCGCTCGGTGAACAGTCTGATGGAGCACAGGAGTTCATGGCTTCCATGACAGCCATGGGCTTGACCCAAGTAATCCAGGGTCCGACTCACTCAGCGGGTCACACACTCGACCTCGTATTTCTCTCGGAGCAGTGGAGTTGTGATCTTGGTTTGAGGGGTAGTGAGATCTTGCCCCTGTCATGGTCAGACCACTTCCTACTGAGGCTTGACTTTCGGAGACCAATCCCCCGCTGTAGGGAGGAGGAACCGATTAGGTGGTTCCACCCCAGGCGTCTTATGGATCCTCAGGGTTTCCAGACGGCACTTGGCGTTATGCCTGATACTCTCGCCCACAGCCCGGTGGCAGACCTTAGTTGCTACTTGGAACTCGGTAGCGTCTGAGGCTCTCCACCAGATTGCGCCTTTACGGCCGATCCGTGGCAGTGGATCCAGGAGAGCCCCTTGGTTCACCGAGGACCTCCGGGAGATGAAGCGCCAAAAGAGACGCCTCGAGCGCTGCTGGAGGGCCAGTAAATCTGAGTCAGACCGAGCACTTTTGAAAACCTGCATCGGGGCATATCTATCGGCAATACGGACAGCTAAGAACAATCACATTGCCGCTCTGATAGCGTCCGCTGAGTCACGCCCTGCTGCCTTGTTTAGGGTGACCCGCTCCCTCCTAAATACGAGGGTTGCGGATAACCCCTTACAAGGTAGAGCAGAGGAATATGTCCAGTTTCTCGCGGACAAAGTTGCTCGGCTTTGGATGGACCTGGACTCCAATTGCGCAGAGCCAGCCGCTGGTACCAGGGGAAGGTCTTGAACAACATCTCTGGACTGACTTTCAACCTGTTGCTCCTGATGAAGTGGACGAGGCCATCGGAGCGGTGAGTACTGCCACTTTTGTACTGGACCCCTGTCCCTCCTGGCTGGTCGCGAACAGCAAGGAGCTGGATCCAGGCGATGGTGAGTGCTTCTCTTTGGGAGGGCTTCTTCCCACTGGCACTGAAGATAGCGGTGGTGAGACCCCTCCTGAAGAAGCCATCGTTGGACCCAGCTAGTTTGAACAACTACCGGCCAGTCTCCAACCTCCCTTTCATTGGGAAGGTAGTTGAGAAAGTGGTAGCCTCTCAACTCCGATGGTCCTTGGAGGAAGCCGATTATCTGGACGCCTTTCAGTCGGGATTCAGGCCTGGCTACAGCACGGAAACCGCTTTGGTCGCACTGACCGATGATCTCTGGAGAGCCAGGGATGGAGGTTATTCCTCCATCCTAGTGCTCCTTGACCTCTCAGCGGCCTTCGATACCATCGACCATGGTATCCTTCTGCGACAGTTACGAGAGGTGGGAGTGGGCGGCACCGTTTTTCGGTGGTTCTCCTCCTACCTCTCGGACAGGTCACAGTCGGTGTTAGTTGGGGGAGAGAGGTCGACCCCTAGGCCCCTGAAATATGGGGTCCCTCAGGGTTCGGTCCTAGCCCCCTTCTGTTCAATATCTACATGAAGCCACTGGGTGAGATCATTCGACGGCACGGGATAAAATACCATCAATATGCGGACGATACTCAGTTGTATCTGTCCACCCCATGCCAACTCAGTGAAGCGGTTGACATGATGTGCCAGTGCCTGGAGGCTGTCAGGGTCTGGATGGGACTTAACAAGCTTGTACCCAATCCAGACAAGACCGAGTGGCTGTTGTGTTTCCCTCCCAAGAATTTGGCCAGTATTCCATCACTCATGCTGGGGGTGAAAATTTAAGCCCCTCAGACAGGGTGCGCAACTTGGGAGTCCTCCTGGACCCACAGCTGACCTTAGAACATCACCTGTCGGCTGTGACCAGGGGGGCATTTGCCCAGGTTCACCTGGTGCACCAGTTGCACCCCTACCTGAACCGGGAGGCACTCGCGACAGTCACTCATGCCCTCGTGACCTCAAGACTGGACTACTGAAATGCACTCTACATGGGGCAGCCTTTGAAGAGTATTCGGAGACTACAACTCATCCAGAATGCAGCCACGCGAGCGATTGTGGGTGCACCTCGGTACACCCACGTTACACCTATCCTCCGCGAGCTGCACTGGTTACCAATCGGTCTCCGGATATGCTTCAAAGTGCTAGTCGTAACTTATAAAGCCCTTCATGGTATTGGACCTGGGTACTTGAGAGACCGCCTGCTGCCAATTACCTCCCACAGACCCGTTAGATCGCACAGGGTCAGCCTCCTCCGGATTCCATCTACCAGCCAATGCCATCTGGCTACCACCCGGGGGAGGGCCTTCTCTGTTGCAGCTCCGGCCCTTTGGAATGAACTCCCCACGGAGATTCAGACCCTCACCCCTCTCCAGGCCTTCTGGAAAGCCTTCAAAACCTGGCTGTGCCAGCAGGCCTGGGGTTGATGAGTTCCCCTCCCCTCTTGACTTGTATGGCTGTATGACTCTTGTGTATTTTAATTACGTGTATTGTGTTTGTATCCCCTTTCCCCTTTTGAGTTGTTCGCCGCCCTGAGTCCCTCCCGGAGCAGGGCGGCATACAAATAAATTAAATCTTAATCTTAATCTTAGCCTATAATACTGCATTCTAACCCCCTGGACCATCACAACTCTTATAATAATAGTCAGAGGCCAAGTCACTGAGAATCCAGTGATTTGGGATTGGGATTTAATACTGAAATCTGACAAGTAGGGTTGATCTCAACCATAAAATTTACAGACCCATGAATGGCTCACCCTCAGATTTTCATCTGTCAATCCCACTAGGTAGATCAGATCAGGAAATCAATGCTGCATGAAGGCTAAAACTACATTTACTACTTTTTACTACTTTTATTGAGATAAAAGGATTGTTATTGTCATATTTGTCTGCATTCTTTCACATCTGATACTTTCCAACCCTGTAAAATGTGCACCTCAGAATAAAAGTGGTTGGAAACATCTTTGGGAAGATCAAAGTTCAAAGATCTAGTAAACTGAGAGTCCGTGTAATCAAGTATCTTGGCTTTTGAAGTAACTCCTTTCTAAAGAAATGTAAAACTATTTATGCTGTTCATTGACCAGCCACTGAAACATTGCAAAAACAGTAATGGGCTATTGAAGGTTGAACATGTGTGACCTCTTCTGCTCAGCTGAGTTGTGCTGGCAACTTAAATATAAGTCTTAACCTTTCTCAGCAAGAGAAGTCAATAATTCTGTGCTCTAGTGAGTACTTTCCCCTCTAAGTGAGAGTAATATGGATTTTGCCTCCCAATCTCTCTAGCTATGTATTTTATAACTATAGATATGGGTGCTATGGAAACATACAGCACCGCTGACATTTTACATTCCATTTTATTTTCCTTCAAAGCCCTAGGCAAATCCATTGAATTTTTCTTCCTGTGTACTTTCAAAATGAATCTGCAAGTTTTAGTAATAATGATTAGAAACCCATGAAAATAATTGAGTAGGTTTTTATTTGTAATGTTTAATAATATTATTGCTTTAATTTTCTAGGACCTTTTCTCAGTCACGCATGTACTGTTGCATTGCAGTTCATCCATGCCTGGAATTTATCTACACCCAATAGCAATAGCAATAGCAGTAGACTTATATACCGCTTCATAGGCCTTTCAGGCCTCTCTAAGCGGTTTACAGAGAGTCAGCATATTGCCCCCAACAATCTGGGTCCTCATTTTACCCACCTCGGAAGGATGGAAGGCTGAGTCAACCCTGAGCCGGTGAGATTTGAACCGCTGACCTGCTGATCTAGCAGTAGCCTGCAGTGCTGCATTTAACCACTGCGCCACCTTGGCACCCATACATAGAGACACTTCAGAAAGAAAGTAGAAAGTATTTTTTTTAAAAGAAAATAACTTGCTGCTTTTGGCTTAAAAAGACATGTTGATTTCTGTTTGAGAAAGGTAATAATGTGCAAAAGTAGACAATTGGGGCAATAGAAACAAAAATAACTATTCCTATATTAGAAATTGTGCTTAGATCTTATTGTCCTAATTGGCTATTTTTGCTCATCTCTTTTAACGTTTTTATTATGTTTAAAAATTTTACAAAATAGAATGCCAATTATTTTCTCAAACTCAATTTTCATAACATTTTCATTGGATAAGATATCAAAGCAAGATAAAAAACACAAAAAATGAAATGTAAAATCATTTATTATTTTAGTTATTGCCACCTATCCCTCTTCTTGGGGGAATAAACAGTGTCCAACTATGAGAAATAGAGGATGCAAAATAAATAGCCATGTTCCTTGGTAACATAATTTTTTGCAACAACAAAACAAGTCTGAAAACACATGGTTAGACTTAAGTATAATTTCACATGGGAAATGGTGATCATCCTAGACCAAGCCAAGTCCAAAAACACTAAAGAATTCCTGGATGCTTTGCAATCAGCCATCAATAGGCACATAGACATAAACAACATCTACCCACCATACAAAGAAACAATCAATAAGGCAAAAAGGGAACAAAAGGATCAAAAGGCCTCTCCACCAGCAATCAACTCCCATATCAACACAGATTAACTCCAAGATTAAATCAGACTAACAATTAGAAGTAAATAATGCCCTAATTAAAGAACTGCCAAACAAACTAATAGTAAATAGCCAAACCACCAAGACAACTCTCACCAACAGGTAAGCCACTAAAATATAAATTGAGAGAAAACCCAACTACTGATGATGTTACCTAGTTTGATGTTACCCAGGTTGGTAAATGAAACTTCTGCAAGAAAACAACCAATCTAAGAGAGCACCAAGGAGCCCTCATTTCAACCCTGAGCTACAAATATTCTCCTTCATTGGAATCAATGTATAATTTTTCCCTTAATGAGACGCTGGTGAAAACTGTTGATTTCAAGCTTCTATTCCTTTGACCTGCTGCAGTGGAAATTTATTTTCAAGCAAATCAGTCAAACTTCCTTGAATTGTTCCATATAACAATTGAATGCATGGTTTGTTTTGTTTCTTTCTGTTCTGTTGAAAATGCATATTCTATGGGGCATTTGTGGCTATTAATCTGCTACTTTATATCACTGGATTTGGTAATATTTTTTTTAAAAAGAAATAAATTGGACACTGCAATGTAGTCAAGGAAGATTAAATAAAATGGCATTGTGATCCAAGCCCCACATTTTTGTACATGTATTGACAATGAATGCATATGTAAAGGGAACGGCTGCAATCACTATGCCAGATCATTCTCTTGCCTGTTTTTACCATCACTGCAGATGCTAATGACAACATTAATATGATTTTGGTTCTGTGGTTATTATTATCATTCCAATCTTTATTTGTGATAATTTAATTTTAAAAAGAGGGATTACAGTGCTCATTTTATTATTGTGCACAAAAATTATTATTTAGCTCCATTCCAAAGTTTTTCTCTATTATGTGAAGATCAATATTTTTCATTCCCTGTATCTGCTAAGAGATCATTTTTTCATTTCAAAATATCCTTTTCTGTATGCATTTTATTTACCCTGAATTTTTCCCATGGATTTGAGCAGCATGTTGCTGAACTGAAGCCAGTTGGTTCTGCTCTGGATTATGGTCCCTTTTTAGTGGGGGAGAGACCTGGATTAGCCTTTCAGAAGAGCAACAAGGCTTAACTGAAACTCCTGAAGTGCTTGAGAAGATCTGTCATAAAAATTAATAAGGTACCAAGCACAGAGTAAGTCGTGATAGGCCTCAGCGATGAATACTTTGCTGTGGAGTTTTAAAGAATTTGGAAGTTTTTAATTAGCAAATCTGCCTTGATAACACAGTAATTATCTGGTGTCAATTTATCACCATCAAGGGCCTAATCCTATACTACATCTTACAGGAGCAATAAGTATTCAGCTGCCAAAGCTCAATTGCCTTTTTCCCTTCTCATTTTAGGTCACCTCAGAAAGCAGAGAATTGTTGGCTCATCCCTTGAGCCTTCAGAAAGCAATACAGATGCTGAAGGTTATGGAATGGCAGGAGACAGCTTTATATGCCATTTAAGCTTCTGTTTATGAAATGGGAAGATGATCTTTGATTCTTCATTTCAAGCAGACAAATGTTTGGGGCTAGTGGACGTGCCCATATT
This sequence comes from Thamnophis sirtalis, assembly GCF_051295495.1. Taxonomy (NCBI): domain Eukaryota; kingdom Metazoa; phylum Chordata; class Lepidosauria; order Squamata; family Natricidae; genus Thamnophis; species Thamnophis sirtalis. The sequence continues at coordinate 33,112,317 of NW_028261386.1, read as the reverse complement.
TATAGCTTTGAAACTGTGCAATCTGATAAACTGCAAATTGTTACGAAAATATCCAGATTTTGCACAATGCTGTATATGACTGCTTCATAGGTGCATTGTCACTTTTAGCCCCCTTAGCACCTTTTGTTGCCAGGACTATTATCTAATTTCCCCAGCAGTAAGTGCTATTTGCATTGTTGTATTAATTACACAATTAGAAAACCAGTAAGTGTCTAACAATTATGGCAGATGAAAGTTTTTATTATGTCTGTCACAGTGTGATGTTGTTGGTGTTTTTAACTGGAGGCATAAGCATTTTACGCAGGAAACAAGGTAGTTGAAAGTTTTGTGCTGTTTACTATTTACAATGATGTCATTTATATAAGATATTTACAACAGGTATATACAACATAATTATGGTTTTTTTTCCCCCCAGTATCAGGTTTCCTTCCAATTCCCTCTTCCAAAGACTATCCTCCTTTAGTTCTCCTGCTTACTCCCCTTTTTCTCCATCCCCCTCCAGCATTTCTGGGCTTGACAGGAGAGAGTGTGAAAAGAAAGGAGTGGGCTAGCATTTACCATAGTGTGTTTATTGTGGCTTGATCTCATCCTGAAACCATTCAGCTAAACACAGGCCAGTCAAAGTATTTAGTATTTACTGGTTCTCTAAACTACTCAAAATTTCTGCTACTGGTTCTTCAGAATTGAATACCACCTCTGACAGGCATATATACACATATCAATAGTAGGTTGTGGTCTACTTTATCAATTATACTTTACTTATACTACTTTATGCACAATTCCTCTTTTCTTAGTATCATAATGCATATCTGATTCTTGACAACTTTTCTTATTCCCACTCATGCTGTGGCAACTTAATCAGGTGGACTGTCCTGGTGCTCAACAAAATTAGGTACTGGAGCCAAATGTCCAAGGAAGTGTCTATTTCCCCTAAAGTCCTGCCCATTTCTGCTGCCAACAGTACCCTGGGAAATGTAGCTTACCAAAGAATCAGGATTGAAAAGAATACATTTTTTTCCTTGAGATGCAATATATTCCTTCTTCCTTTAAGCTCTCCATCAATATTATCCCAAAAGAACTAATTATTTTAGGAAGAACAAGTAAAAATACTTCCACGGATGTCATTGTATGCAGAAGTTCCCATATGGGAATAGGCTTTATTTTTCCCCAGGCCAAAAAAAAAAAGGAAGTTTCTTAGAAATAAGGGTAGCACTGATTACCCTTAACATTGGTGCTGGAAAAGGGTGATAAAAATAAATGCAGAAGTGCGTTTAACAAAATTCATTCATCTTTAGAATAAACTGTCCACACTGCTTTTAGAACAAGGCTCTCAAGATGCTATGCAAAGCCTACTGTGGCCATCAAGTCAGTGGAATTTGTACCCTTATGTTTTAAACTAAGAACATGCTAAGCCTATCCTTACACCACCACAAAGCATGTTATAGTGATCCCCTGTATGAGATTACCAATGCATGACCTATAGTCATAGAATAACCTCTTCCAGAAAAAAGGCAGAACTGTTACAACTAAAGCAGCTAGTTGGTGCTTCTTGCTAGAATGGTTTCCCAAAAATATATAGCTGTACTTTTTGAGGGAGTGTTGCACATACTGAAAAAGCAAACTCCCAAATTCTCATATGCAGGATAAGAATTTAAGAAGAGCCCAGAAGAATATATTTAACTAGACCTGAGGCCAATAGTACCTTTGGAAATTTCCCTTGCGTGGTTTAGAGGCTGATTGTCCCCTTCTGAAATCCTTTCAATATTCAGCTTCTTAAGTTCTCTCAATGACCTGTCTTAGTTGTTCACCAAACTATAAAGATATAGGTGGGATCAGGAGAAAATTAAAATGAAAGTAATTTCATTTTAATTTTAATTAATTCAATGCAGCTGAAATGGTGGCACTTGAAATTCCCTCCCAAAGAAATTTCTGCGCCCTCTGATAATACAACGTTGTTCTGAGACAATGTTATTCAACTTTGGCAACTTTAAGATATGTAGACAAACTCCCAGAATTCTCCACAGAACCATATTGACTGGGAATTCTGGGAGTTGAAGTCCACACATCTTAAAGTTGCCAAGGTTATGAAGCATTGCTATAAATGTAAGGGTTCTGATGGTGCAAATTTCTATTTCTATTATGTAATCTTTCTATGTACAGCTGTAGGCATACACAATTCCATTCGTGTTGTCTCTTGACTATGTGACAGTGGCAAATGGGATAGCTGTGTGTATTCCCAGCGCTTTCTACTTGTTCAGTCAAGAGTAGCAATAGCAATAGCACTTAGACTTATATACCACTTCATAGTGCTTTTACAGCCCTCTCTAAGCAATTTAGAGAGACAGCATATTGCTGCCAACAATCTGGGTCCTCATTTTACCCATGTCAGAAGGATGGAAGGCTGAGTCAACCTTGAACCAGTGAGATTTGAACTGCTGAACTACAGCTACTACTCAGTTGAAGTAGCCTGCAGTACTGCACTCTAACCACTGCGCTACCTCAGCTCTAATAAGAGTAATTATTATGAATGAAGGAAAATATACGTGTCCCAGGATAATGTTGCAGGATCCAATTTGGGTCAGTCACCGGGACCAGGGGTTTAGATTTCTGAGCTTTTGGACTCATGACACACATTCTGGAGAGAGAGAAGTTCCCTGAGGATGGGCTCCAGCACAAATCTGAAAGCTCAGAAGACTAACTCTCTGGTCCTGGTGACTGCCCCAGATTGCTCCTGCAAGAGTAATTCTGCAGACAAGTAGAGTACCCAGGAAAGAATGATGCAAAATAATTATTACTCTTCTAGCCATGTTTATGATATTCCTAAATGTATGATACAGAAGATTGGACTGTATAGACCCTTTTGTCCTGATTCAGCAAGTTGTAAGTATTTAATAGAGCAGAGCTCAAATCAAGATATAAAAGTGTCTTTTAAAAGTTGAAGTTCATTGAAGAGTGAAAATCACTGAGCTAGAGAGCAATTCCACAGCTTACTTAGCACATTAGTTAATCCAAGGACTGGAGATGTGAGTCATTAACCAAATTCATTAAATGGTGTGAAGAATCAAGTACATTTCAAACCAGAGATTAAGATTTGCCTCTTCCACTGGAACAGACAATAAGGTAAACAAATATTTACTTCCATGTGTATGTATAAGTAAATGCCACTTCCAGGTTTCACATTCACTCTAAATGACTAGATATCTTATGTTCACATCAAATGTAGGTAAAAAAAAACAAATAATGTATACAAATGGATTTTTGGATCTCATTCTGTGCTTAAAATTCCCAGGAAACTTGATTTAAGTGCACGTGTGTTTTCCTTGCACAGATAACAACTCCAGGCAACTGAAGCTGATGGTAGTCCATTAAAATGCATGTCAATATGTTCTTTAGCCTTAGGGCTAAGTTCTCACTAACTAGTAAAAATGTCTCTGAGCTTTATTTCTTCAGAGGAAGCTTATGTGAATGAACAGTTTCCACATACATTTTCTCTATGTTTCACTCTCACATTTCCTTTACATTGAAAAATTAATATGCAAGAAAAGGATAGAACAGAATCTCAGAACACTGGTTTCTTGCCATAATGGAAAGGTTCAATATATTTATTGTATTGTTGTTGTTAGTTGCAAAGTCATGTCTGACCCATCGCAACCTCATGGACAACGTTCCTCCAGGCCTTCATGTCCTCTACCATCCTCTTGAGTCCATTTAAGCTCACGCCTACTGCATCAGTGACTCCATCCAGCCACCTCATTCTCTGTCGTCACCTTCTTTTGCCCTCAGTCTTTCCCACCATTAGGCCTTCCTTTTCATTAGGTGGCCAAAGTATTTGGGTTCCATTCATTAGTTGTTTAAATTGAACTTATTTCTAAAGAATCTTCCAAACAATCTTTTAAAAGGTTAAACGAAAAATTCTGTGTCCCCATATTTTTTTTATTTATTAAATTTATATGCCATCCTTTTCATTCTTGGCTGATATTCAAGTTAATATTTTTTTCTCTTGGGATATATTCTCATATATTTAAAAATTGTGTAGACAGTGTCCATTTTATAAAAAGAAAATGCTGGACCTCTCATTTGAAACAAACAAGAGACATCACATAGTGGGCCCTGTAAAGGAAGATGTGTCTCTTATGCAAGAAAAACATAGTTGTTTTAGCTGTAAATCATGGATGTCAAACACATGTTGTCATGGCAGCATCACATCCCTTCACTAAATTGGGCGTGGGTGTGGCCAGCGCATGACACATTCAGACTTCTGGCTGGGAGTTTGACAGCTCTGCTCTAGATAAAGAGACATTTGTTTCGCCACAAATAAGGAGCCATCTGCTTTCACTCTGAAATAGGGAAACCTTTACTTGTAATAAGCGAATGCAGTTCATTCCATTCTATTGATAATCACTGAATTATCTAATATTCAGAATCCTTTAGAAAAAGGAGAAACAAAAAAGTGGGCAAAGATGCCCATCCAAAACAACTGGATATCTTTGGGGGAAGAAACCTATTTTTTTGGCTCTCGACTGATTGTCTCGTATGCTTCATTTCTGGCTTGGAATAAGCCAAGATACGGTGTTTCAATTTTTTGGATACTTCTTTTAAAAAATACATTACTTTAAAAAAAGATGGCAAAACAGTTAACTCTTGTAACAATAAAAGTTATTCTACAAGACAGTTATATTTATTGAGGTTTAAATGTAATGAATTGATCTACTTTATTTGTTAAAAGAAGGCAATAATTGGTAACAAATCTTTTGTTGCATTTTAATCCAAATTTGAAAGCTATTCTGAATTATCTCTTTTAGGAAGACTACCAGATCCACTTGCACAAATAACAAATTCTACAGTTCATTTCAATTTTTGCAGCTTAGATGCGGCATCCTATTCTATAGAGTAGGGCTGTCAAACTTGCGGCCCGCGGGCCACATGCATCTCGTGCTGGGCATGCCCACGCCCAGTTTAGTGAAGGGGGAAGTCCCAATACATCATGTGATGCCACCATAATGATGCAAGTTTGACACCCTTGCCATAGAGTAAAGTAAAGAGTAAATTCATACTGGAATGAAGCTGCATTATTAGTTTTGGGGTGTGGCAGAATTCAAAAATTATTCAAGAATACTTTGGCTTTATAGCAATAGCAATATCAGTTAGACTTATATACCACTTCATAGGGCTTTCAGCCCTCTCTAAGCAGTTTACAGAGTCAGCATTTTGCCCCAAGCAACAATCCGGGTCCTCATTTTACCCACCTCGGAAGGATGGAAGGCTGAGTCAACCCTGAGCCAGTGAGATTTGAACAGCCGAACAGCAGAATTGCAGTCAGCTGAAGTAGCCTTCAGTGCTGCATTTAACCACTGCACCACCTCAGCTCTTTCATAAGGGTACAACACATCTCTGAGATTCATTAAAACAGCTCAATGTTTTTCAAGTTTCTATATAAACCTCAAAGTTATTGCTTTAAAAAAATCCACTCATTAAAATTAATGGAACTCCCAGCTCACATGGATTGCTTTAACATACAGTCGAGTAGGGCTTGTGTGAGATGCAATGAATTTCTGAATTATTTTGAAACATGCAAGGCCCTCACTAACTTTGATTCGTAGGTAGAACCAACATGAATTTTTATAGTGTCCATTTTTCAGTAGCCAGTCTGACAGCATCAACTACATCAGTTAAAATATTTTGCTACTACCTTTCCTTCCAACAAATTTTCATTCCTAATCTATATCAAGTCCCATGCTTTCACCAATCAGATTTTTTTAAACCAAATGTTGGGAAACCATATATCAAGAATGCTAGGTCATTTCATTAATTAGAAATAATGTCAGGTATATTTTGTGGTCTTTCATTCATTTTATTTGTTCATAGTCTTTCAGAATTTCACCAACCTATTTAAAGCAACCTGCCCAATTATTGAAATGGTCAACTTAGATAATGAGACCAGTGATGAACAATCTAAAAGGCACTATTCTGCTTGGAAGCATAATTCTGCAAGGAGATTTCAAACACATACCATGGCACGGCTAACACCAACTTTAATATTTATTCCCTATACAGGTCCTGTACACATTCTTAGAAAAACAAAAGGTCAGGTGTTATAGCTCAGAGTATATTTGGAGGCTTAGGGCATGGAGTGGAGCACTTTGGTCTTGTGACACATGAATATTTAGTGACAGCTGATAAATAAAGTATAAGTAAGTTGGAGAAATTATCCTGATAGAGCATCCATACCAGTTTTCCTCCAGATAGATGGATATATTATATTTGCGTAGGTTAAGGATTACCAGATTTTGCACATGAAATCCTAATATTTGCAAAAATCTACAAAATTATTAATGTTACAATATAATACAATTTTCCAAAAGTGTCTGTAGGCTGCATTGATGTTTGGTGATTTGAGAAATACCATTATAATTCATTGTATGAAGGGAAAAATGAATGCCAAAAGTACAGAAGAATTGTTTCTTTAATGTGACTGTGAGGTTCTTTGGCAGAATTTTGATAGAAAGGATATTAGAAGGAACTGTGAGAAAATATAGAGAAGGCCAGTGCATAATTATGTTGGATAAGATGTACTCAAACCAGATTTTTCCCATTCAGAAAGGTCATGAATAAAAATATGAATGAAAGTGTATTGTATGTTTGTTGGTTTAATGAAAATGAATGATAAATTGAATAGGTCTGAATGTGGAAAATCTTGGGTGAATATGGATTTAAAGTTTGATTGTTGAATGTGATAGATGTGATATATAATTTATGTTTAATGTGTATGTATTTATTTATTTGGTTTCTTTTTAATGAAATTTTTATATCACTTTAATCTTGACCAACCTAGTCAATTTATAATCCTGATGGACTATAAATTGATAGAAGCAAAATATAAGTGAAAATAAATAGAATGCTTATTAAGTGGTTTAACACTGAGCAGCAAGTAGGACAAGAAATGTCTAATATATCCTTAGCTGTTTATTATGTTTTTGGATCAGTGTATCCATATATATATATATATATATATATATATATATATATATATATATATATATATATATATATATATATATATATATATAATATATATATATATATATATATATATATATATATATATATATATATATATATACACACATACACACACACACACACACACATACACACATATATATATATTCATATATATATATTTTCTGAGGTTTTCGCGGATGTTAGTATGTAGATTTTTGGTTATTGGAGTTTTCTCCCACGTAAAATTGGAAGTGTCTTGGCGACGGTTCGACGAAGTCTCATTCGTCATCTTCAGGCTTCGTACTTCCAGGAGCAATGTGAGATCTCGGCTGTTTCTTCCTTTTAACTGCCAGTGGGGGTTTGAGCTGATTGGGTGGGAGCTTGGCTGTGTTCTGATTGGTTGGGGGTTTGTGTTTCATGTATGGATAGGAGGGGTTTAAAGTGGCTAATGGTGCAGTTGCAGTCTGGCTTCTGGTCTTTGGTCGTGCCTCATCATCAGTGTGGGTTTTTGTCTGCTTTCTTCGTGGATGTTTGGTGGTGACATCCTGTGTGGCTCTTGTGAGTGTGTGCCTGGTGTCATTCCTCATGTTAGGGACTTGTTTATCAATAAGGGTGGGCAGGCAGGAGGTATATAAACATATACATTAAGAATCCTAATGATGTGTTTGTGTATGTCCGTGTATCATTAGGAAAGGTGAATGTATACATATAGGTAGTAGTTGATACAGTGTTGCTTGATTAGATCTCCAACTTTTGATAAGACCTGCCTCTTCTGCCAGCCTTATATTTTTCCTTCTGTATTTTCTTGTCTGGAATAGGAAGTCAACGGTGGTTTACCTTTCTTTTCTTTCTGTGCTCTGATTCACACTAACATCTCTATTACTATTGTGAAGCTGGTGGAAATAAAATGAGAATATTCCAGCTTTCAGTTTGTCATAAATATACATTATCTGCTTTAAGATTCATAAATACACTTGAGCAGCAAAAATCTATCTAATAAATATTTCTAAATTGCTTTGTTATCAGTAAAAACTAGGTGTTATGTTATCTGTCACTTCCACACTTGGGAGCTGACTGTTAGCTGTAAGGGTGCAAGACTGATCATTGTCTTAACTGTTACAGGAAAAGAGCACAATCAGAGCTGGGCCTTTGCTGCCATGGCAACTGTCTAATAATTTGCTGGTTACCATTTATGTGATAAACAAGCTCAGAAATCACTGTTGACTCGCATCACATAGAGGTGGGGGAGAGGAAAATAAACCCCCATATGCTTTCTGCTGAACTTTTCTAAACTAAACTCCCTTTGCAAAGCTTATAAGTTTCTGATTTCCCATTAAGAAAAGTCCAATCTTCTTCCAAAAGTAATACAATTGAACTATTATTTCCCTCTTCCAGTTTCTACAATAATCATAATTCATTTTAATATGCATAAACTGGAGGGAGAAATATCATCTCCAAGTCTGTTGCCATGCATGATTAATTAAGAATGCATTTATAACATTTACAGACTCCAAACTTTCCAATATGATCAGCGCAGGGGTGGGTTTCTCGCCCGGTTCGGTTGGAACGGGGCCGGCGGCGTCCTTGTGCACACGCGTGGTGCACGCATGCATACTAGCGTCTGTGTAGTGCTCCAGCTGCTCCTGGAGGATCGCGCAGGCGCTGTATGCATCCTGCGCATGCGTGGAAGCGCAGAACTCATCAAAACTGGGTAAGGAGCACGGGCGGGCGGCTGGGCCCTTCGCCGTTCCTGGAAGTTACTTACTTCCGGGTTCGCCGACCAACCGGTTTGTGGGGACTGCCGCGAACCGGTTGAAACCCACCCCTGGATCAGCCTGAAAAATGCTGTAACTGTTTCCATACAATACTGATGGATAACATGCACCACAACAACATGATCTCTTGAAGAGATGCAAATAGTTTTATGCATCATAAAAATGTCTTATTTTTAGAAATACACATCACACACTTTTCATGTTTTACATCTTTTTTGTCACATGTGACTGATCAATAGTTAACTGGGATGGGGAGAAGCCCCATATAATAATCTGGCATAGATTATTTATTGATTCCAGTCATTCTCTCATTTGGGAGTTCCCCCAAATCTTGATAAACAGATAATTAAAATGGTAAAATTGCTCAGCAGAGCTAAGTATGAAGTAATATACATTAGCAGGAGGGGGAAGAATTATTAAGTTAATAACTAAGTCAAATTGTTGTCATGAGCAAGGGCCTCTGGTGAGTATCCATTCATGTAAGTAAGTCCCCTCATTACTATAAACCAAGTGCATTAGGTGTGTTTCCTAGAGGTACATTTTGTTTGTTCGCTCAAACCAAGTTTGGTTGGTTTGGAAGGGGCTTGACCTTGATATAGTTCAGAGGCTGAGCTTGACTGAGTTCTAAGAGTGATTAATGTTCTGATAGATTGAATCCTTGACTCTGCTCAAAGAAAAGCTATGAGAGAGCCTTTTGGAACTGCCTAGATAGATTTTAAAATTTTGTTTTGAAATAATTCAGGATGATATGCTGAAGAAATATCCTATAATTCCATCCTTAAATAAAAAAGGAGCAAACTTCATTTTAAGAAAATGATGTGCTTATGGAATTAAACCACCAGAAGCAGAGTATCACCACTTCAATAGTACATTTAATTGCCTGCTGATGTAAATACTGTAAGAGACTAAGGTATCAGGAGACAGCTACCAGTATTTGTTCAACAGAGGGCCCACTCTCCGCTTATTTCTTGGAAAATTCTGATCAAAGAACATAACTTTTGTTTTGTTTTTTTAATTTAAAAATCAGGGACGTTTTTGAGCAGTATTGATCTAAACAATACAGCAATCTATGCAGGCCAATCAACATAATAGAAGGTAAGATTTGATTATCACTGTAGAGGTGAGCAGACAATTATGTATCTGCAGTTTTGGCTGGGAAGAATTTGGTGTCCTTGAAGACAGAGATAATATCATTGATACAGAGATTGAGTAAGGCTAGAGGTAGAAGTCAATCCTATTTAACATCCTTAGATAAATAATGGAGTCATTTTAAAAGCCTGTTAAAAATAACTTGAATGAAAGAATTTGAGTGAAGTGTCATTACCAATTCGAACAGCCTGGTATCAAATCCAAGTGTTTTGAGTTTGTTTCAGTGAAAAATCAAAGACTGAACAGAAATCCAGAAATGCAATCTAAAGTTTTCTCTTGATGATGTTAGTGTACTTGTTAATCATATACAACAGTGAAAACAATGATCAATTGTGGAATAACCCAGGCAGAATCCAGCCAATTTCTCAGCATGGAGGCTATTGTCAATAACCCAAGTGTGTAAGTTTACCCACAGAAAAAAATGTTTAGTTTTCTTAGCTGTGATATGATTGGGGCTAATTGGCCTTAATTTGCTGAGAATACAGCTTGCCTTCCTTGAAAATTGGTATTACACTGTGTAAGTTCCAACTTTCTGAAAAATGGCCAGTGAGACTTATATGATTAAAATAGGATTTCACCAGTCTAGAATGTCTTTAAATAGATCAACAGGAAGAAAATCTTCAACAGGGCTTTACTTGAGGGAGGACCTTTACTTGTCAATGAAGCTTTGTCCTTGTGATTGGGGCTAGGTTTCAGCAACATCACACATAAAAGTAATATTAAAGTTGATATGTGGCTGAAAGTAATGGAAATGTTGCTCCCAGGCAGAATTAGATATTCCATTATTCAAGACAAATTTATCTTCAGACAGAATTCAGGACAAGTTAAACATTTCCTCAAAGAATGCGTAGTTAAACTGTAAAATTCACTGCTACAAGATGAAATTATGGTTACCAATTCTGAAGACTTTAAAGGAGATCAGATGAATGTACTAATTGTCAACTCTCGAAACGACTCTAGCTGAAGTGATATTTTTCTTTCTTCATTTCTTAGTTGCCATACTTATGGTGTGGAGGGAGACTTATGGAATGTAGAATGTTTTCCTCCACTGTGCCAGGCATAAAAACAATAAGGCTCCTGAGAACCAAGGCCAAATCAGCATGCCTAAGCAATAGCAGAAGGGAGTGCTGAGAAGTTCATCACCTGCTTGGTTGGCTAACATGACCTGTGGCACAAGTAGGGG
>NW_028261386.1:33061208-33096208 GCF_051295495.1 Thamnophis sirtalis | reverse complement strand
CCTCACAATAGTATGTGGGTGTCAGCATGGCCCAATTTTACTGTAGTAGAAAGAGGGAAAGAATTATTTTGCACAGAAAGTTGTATTTTGTTCAACAGTGGTAATTCAAGGTGCAGAAATTCTATGCATTTTTATGAGAAGGCTTCAATGGAACTCTTTCCCAGGGAAATAAGCAGAGATTGCAGCCAGAAAAAAAATATCCTATATGTTTTTCAGGAATCTTGTAATAAACATATGTATTATCAAAGAATCTCATTAGTGCTTAGCCATTTTTACTTTCTTGTCCTTACTTGAATTGATGGCAGGAGCTGTTGGCCAACAATCAAGTATAAATGGGACAGATGTCAAAGACTGTGAAGAGGTCAAGAATGATGAAAGCTACTCTGTGTCATCCTAACACTCCCACACACTTCTCTTCATCAAGTGCTGTGATGTTGCGGAATTTGTGGTGCTGTACTGTGGTTCAATACTGATTTTCATCATTGTGAAAAAAACAGGATGCTTCAGAAGATGTCCACGAGGAAAGACAAATGCTTTTTCCTTCCTTTGTGGGTGGATGGCATGTGTTTTACTCAGAATCTCAAAAAATCTTCCAATATCCATTCTAGCTGAACTGTTCAATCATGAGTGAAAGTGAAAATTCAACTGTAATAGTTGATATTTTACTTGCAGAAAGTGGTGTTACATGATAAAGAGACAGAGTAGAACTTTCTGGCTTTCTCCAATGCGAAATCATACAGAGTCCATATGGAGTTTTTCAAGTGTTTCTCATAAAATAGACTTCTGTATTTAAAATACTTTGTGCTATTCCTGCAAGTGTGTATGTATGTATATGCTTCAACCACTAGTTGCAAGAAATACATTATATGTAATTACTCAGGAGTGTTGTAGTTGCTTGTGACTACTCATACACCAATTTCCCATTACAATGCATTATGTAGTCTTTATTCAGCATAGGATTCACATACACATAAACAATGTGTGCCATGAGAATGGGATTTTAGGGCAGGATTCAATGTCGCCACTCAACATCATGAGATTATTTGTGGTACGTGAAAATCATACAAATGAAAATCAGGCCATTGAACAGAAGTAATGTTATTTTATCTTTATAGTATTCTCTCTTATCACTACACAGAAGGAGGGGGAGAGAAAGAGAAACTAGGGGAGTCTTCTGTCCTGTGGGTGATCAAACATTTGTAAAGAAAGCACATAATATTTGTGTCTTTTCAAACTGGGCAAGCAAAAAACTGAGAAGAAAACATAAAATATAGAATAATATATTACATAGGCTAAGATAATGACAGATGGAAGAATCATGCATATTGTAGAAAATGTGGTTAGGGAGTAGGGAAGGAGAGAGAGATTATTTGGTCTCACTCTTAAAAGCTAGGTAGCATTTCATCCAATATTTTTTTTTGTAGAATTCATGGCTACACAAGGTTTACCCCTAAAAGGAGTTCTATAAAGATATATGTATGTATTTAGTGTCACAACCCCTGGTATGCCCAAATATGGGAGGAAGCAGACTGCTTCCTTTCTCTATCGGCTCGTCACAAGAGACCATCACGACAGAAAGCTATTATTTTTACTGTTGCCTTTGTTACATTTGTGTTGCATTTGTGCTGATAAATAAATACACACACATACACACACAAACATATATAGATGATAGAGAGGGGGGGAGAGAGATAGAGATAATAGTATGAGTTATTAAGGTCTTGTGAAAACTTCACATTGAGAGGCAGCATGTCTAAATAGTAACCCTTTCTGAGGATAGGTAACAGGAAAAACAAGTGTTTAGAATTAGTGATGTATCAGTTAAGATAGGCTCTTCTGAAATAAGCTATTTCCTTGTAGTATACACATTTCCTCCACTGACACATTATTATTTGCTTGTGTGTATAAAATTACCTAAATAATTTTTTCCTAGTTGCTTGGGAATGCAAATTAAGAATTGTTCATTGACTGAGTTTTGAATGTGAGTGTGAGCTACTTTTTCTGAAATTAGTGAGTACAAAATAGATCTTGTCTACATGACAAAGCAAAAAATCAAAGCAAAAAAGCATAATAGAGTCATACACATTTTGGTGTTATTATATAACATGCATATAGGAACATGAGTAGGTTCTCCAGCCAGAAACACATTTTAAAATATCTGAGTGTACATTTGAACAAAATTGCATACTAATAATTGTACAAGTAACTGTATTTCTTTAAGTAGGGAGAGTTAAAGCCTATCCTGGAGACAATCTAATTCAGTAAACAATGGCATTGGAAAAAACTGCATTTGATTACATAGATTATATGTGCATAAGGTCTCCATTTTAAAGAAAACCGTTAATATTAAAAGTTATGCTTTTAATTATTTTTCATTTCTTAAAAAAAATCACAAATCCCCCTCTGCAGAAGGACCAGAATTCTACAATCATTTATATCTATCTATTTTGACCTTTCTACTTAGAGGGAAAATAAAATAGATCACAGTTACAGTGAGCTTCCCTAAGACTTCTCATAATTATATAAAATAAGTTAGGGAAATTCTAAATTCTCACAAAACTGAAAATTGGAGATGAGTGCATGAGTTAACCAATCCACTGGGAAATTTCAGATCAAATCATATTTTCCTGCAACAATTAAAAGTGAAGACAGAAAAAAGGGCAAGTTATTGCTTATATCCTTCCTCACAAACTTTGCCTTTCCAGTTAGACGCCTTCAGAAATATATTCTGTTTCTGTATATGTTTTGGGGGGACAAGATAAGTGTACTTTTCTATAATGAAATTACTTTACATAGATTGTTTAGTTCTAGATAAATAAGATTGATGTGGCCTTATTTAGAGACTGTGGGAATATGTTCTGTAGGAGACAATAATGATAAAAGAACCTGTTCATTTTTATGTTGTTCTCTCTGTGTGATATTAATAGAAAATACATTCATAACTATGGGCAACAAATCATCTATCACTGTATATATGGAGATAAATATTTTCTCATGTTTATTCCAGAATACATTCAAATTTGGAATCCTTTCAATAGATCTTAAGAGTCTGCCCTGTGTCTTCTTTCAAATAATGAATATCTAAACAATGCTATAATTACCCACTGAGCAAGACTGAAACAAATCCACTATTAAGAGGGCCTTATGATGGTTCTCCACACAGCAGGTCCAGTAATAAAGACCAGAGATTTCCAAAGAGATATTTTATTTTCTTGCAACTGAAATTCAAAAAAGTAGATTCATTTCTGCAGTGGACCTTTAAATCAACAATGAATTGAAAGAAGATAAACAAATTGAAGTTTAAGTCAGAGGTGTTTCATGGCCCCATTGGAGCCTGGGTCTGAGGAGGAGGGCGAGAAGGAGCTAGGGCCGATGAAGGAACAACTAGAGGAGGAGGATGAAGCAGTCCTAGGTCCTTCGGGCCTGAGAAGGGTCACCAGCAAAGGAGAGAGGGTGCAGGATGACCAACCAAGGGGGGAGGAGAGAGCAGGCAGTAGAGCAGAGGAGCAACAGAGCTCCATTGATGAGCAATTACCTCCCCCTGATCCCCGAGCATAGAGAATGGAGAGGAGGTGAGATCAGTGCAGGATGACCTGATGACTCAGAGTGAGGCTCACCTGGGGAATGAGATTTAAAGAGACGCCATTGGGAGGGGCATTGTCGGAACAAATGCTGCCGTTTTACAGTGTGATGTTTTTTTACCATCATCTGGATACTTTACTTGCCTTGCCCTTTTTGCCTTGCTTGTCTGGCCTGGCTATGTGCGACTTTGCACCAACACAGTTCTGCTCCGGGTTGTGTTGCAGTCCCAGTGAATTCTTGCTATGACAAGGACTCCTTGGAACCAAATTCCCGGAACTGTGCTGCTCCTCTGGACTAATAGCAGCCAGGAACTATTGGAGGTGCATGTTTAGAGCTTGGCTCCTGGACTTACAGTGAATGATGGGACCTTTGGGGGAAAATTGGAGCAATAAAGGGGAGTTAAGCCTTCATTACGGCTATGTTGCTTCCGTGCCCAGCCCCTGGGTTATCACAGTTTGATGGAATCATATCTTTGTAAATATAAATATGCAAAATAACTTTATTCTTATTTTCAATCCTGAATCTTGAAAAAACATAACTGATTCTTGCATATCTTTTGTGGGGGATAACCTAGTTTTCCAAATATGCAGTACTTTGGGCACCCCATAAGATGGCAGCAAAGAGACACAGAAAATATAACTAGGGGCTGCTTCTTCAGTGGTTATTTACAGTGTTGTAGCCCAGATCTGGTAATCTTGCACTAAAGCATGAAGTAACTATAGGCTGAATTAACCCAGCTTGCTAGATTAGAAAGAGTAGTTCAGGGTGTTGCCCAAAATCAGTCGGCAAAATTTTTGCCTTTTTTTTTTTTACAGACCTTTCATATATACAGGAAATACAAAGTAAGGAGCACATTCTTGAGGTCTACTAGTTGCTAGGCAACACATATTCGGAAAAATTAATTAGCTCAGCACCCTTCATGACCCCTGCTACTATCTTTTGAAAAGTCTAAGAATAACTTTAGCTGCTCTTTTGAGTATGACTACCTGCTATTACTATTCCAGCTCTGCAACTAAGGACCAATCTTAGGCATATAATGTAAAAGAAATTATTCTATTGCCTGTCTAGTATCTCTGTCCTGTCTAGACTATTACTGCTCTGTGTTGCTGTCTATTTGGATTTGACATTACTCTCCCAGTTCACCTCCTGGGATATGAAGATGTCAGGAATTGAACCTTCTGTGCATAAAGGATGATCTCCAACATTAACTTTGGGTCCCCTTCTACATTGTAAGTTCCCATATGGCAATTGTTCTAATTTCTCTCTTGAGAGTTATAATGGTAAATGAAACTACAGTTTGTTACAAACTAAGCAATAGCTTCTTCTACATGACCTACAACTGTTGAAGTCCAATGCACACACACCAAAAAAAAAAAAAAAAAACCTTGGGAAAGGTTAGTAAAACATTGAAAAAGTAGGTTCTTGGATAAGCTTGGAAGCAGAAATCAGGAACTAGGGAAAAATCAGGAATCAAAGCCAAATAACTTTTCTATCCGGTATATGCCAGAGTTGACAATAAGACCTTATTGCCTGAAGATGCAAGAGCGTTGTTTCTGTCAGTGCCTAGATTGAAAGGGTGAGTTTAGCATCTAGGACCTAGACATGGAGAAGCAATTTGATTGCCCTTCAGAATAGTTGGATTTTAAGTCTACTCAGCTCTAGCCAATATTGCAAATGGCAAGACAATATGTAAACTTTAATCAAAAAAATATATAGGAAGCACCAAATTGGCTTATATAAGATCTAAAGACAGCAAATCATCTTGATATAAATGGAGGTCAGCAGATCATAGTGTCAGCCCTCAGGTTGACACATAGTATAAACCCAAGGTTGTCCAATTTGACTCATAGCAGCAAAATCAAATGACTTTAAAGGTAAACCTGAGATATGAAATTTTACCAGGGCTTCACTTCACAAATGCACCTCTCTGCTTTGATTCGTGTTTTATACTAATAATATTCATTAACCTATTTCTTCAATGTATAGTTTTTATTATTAAAATCATTATTTCCCTCATATTGTCAACCCAATGGTAACAAGAATCAAAACAAATTAAGTACTGTTGTCTGGGTTACTCTTTTGCCCTTACATTTCTGCTTTGTGAATGCAGAACAGACTTTAAGAGTCTTGGGAATCCACCAAATGCATTATGCTTCAAAAATAAATCTTCATTTTCCATTATAATTTGTAAACCATTGGCTGCTGTTCTGACCGGACTTTTTTTTTTAAACCAAGCTTTTATACTGAGAAAAAGAATAGATTTTACTGTATGTTTTGCAAGCTTAAAAAAAATAATCATATAGAAACCATCAAGATAAAACATTGACATGCTAATCATTTGCAGTGCCCTGGGAATGGTTAGTATAAAGCTCCCTTCATTGAGGAATACATGCTAAATTTGCAAATGAGCTAAATAGGTAGTTTTAAAATTTCAGACAGGCTCCTGACATTAACATATGTTTATGGCAGTGCTCTGTTATCCATCTTATTATATCACAACTGCTTCTGTTTCCAAAGCATGTCAATCTGAAGCTTCTGAGTATGTGCAACCCATACAGACCATTTTGGCCTGCATGAATACAATCTGAAATCCCAGGAAGTTTTAAAGTCATGGCTTCCCAGCCAATCAGGTTATGCCTCCCATAATTCCAATACCCGATTCAGTGACTTAACATCTTTACAGATTAAGGTATTACAGATTAACAGAGTTAGAAGGGACTTTGTAGGGCATCTAATCCAAGGGCACCCCCTACCCAAGCAGATTCTACACCATTTTTGACAGATGACAGTGTGGTCTCTTCTTGAAAGCTTCCAGTGATGAAGCTCCCACAACTTCTGAAAGCAACTTATGTTCCATTGGTTGCTTTCTCTCACTGTCAGAAAAAAAATGTCTTTATTTCCAGGTTGAATCTCTCCTTGTTCAGTTTCCATCCATTATTCCTTGTCTGGCCTTCAGGTGCTTTGGAAAATAGCTTGAAACCCCCCCCCCTCCTCTCTCTGGCAGCCCTCAAATAATGGAACACTGCTATATGTCTCCCCTGGTCCTTCTCTTCATTAGACTAGCCATGCCCAGTTCCTACAAGTGTTCATCATATTTTTTAGCCTTTATTCCCTAATCATCTCAATTGCTCTTCTCTGCACTCTTTCTAGAGTGTCAACGTCTTTTTTATAATGTGGTGACCAAAACTGGATGCAGTTCTCTAGGTGTGGTCTTACTATTCAATATCACCTTCTAAAAGTATTTATTAACCACAAGTTGTGGTTCCTAAGCTTGTTGGGAAGGTTGGGCATTTCTTTTGAAAAGCGACTATCTAAGCATACTCCTTTGCATACAAACATATTGGCATCTTTGGTTATGACTTGGCAACCCTCTAAAATCTCTGCAGGCAATAGAACAAGATAGACAAAAGAGCTGCTTGAGGATAATAAGACTTCCTGAGTTCAGACCAAGTTGATCGACTCCTTTCTGTCAGCAGGCCACTGCCTCTGAATAGCTATATTAGTGACGCCTAGGTCCAGGAATATATTGTGATGGTATGTGGGAAATACTTTGGGCGATAGGAAGAAGCAATGCTGCCTAGGAAATGGTGAGAGAAAATAAGTCTGCAGGAGGATAGTGAGATAGTGGGATAGTGGGAGGAACAAGATGCTTAGAAGGGGATCTCCTTCTCAGGCTATAAATGAGATGATATAAGAATTATACTTTCATACCTGAAAGTTTTTATTAAATAAATTTACAATAAAATAGAATTGGCTTATTTGGTCATGCTTCCTGTCTAGTCTACCTGCTAAGGTTAATATACATTAAGGCTGTTAACATTTTCCTTTGCTTGAATCAGGAGCAAAAAAATGGACTCCTTCCACTACTTACACCTCAGTCAAGTTTTATGGCAGCCAAAGTTGATAAAGTTTTTTGTCTTCTAAAGCAGAAAAAAATCACAAGTCTCCTCGAGAAAAAAATATGAACCCAAAATCAGCTGCCTAAGGTGACTTCCTCACTCTATTTAAAGGTAGTGTTGGCTCCCAGACAAGTGAACCAGCAATTTCTTCTTCTAGAAAATAATGCTTAAAGGATTCAGACTTTGTAAATTCCACTGCTACCTAATCTGAACTTTCCAAACAAATGTGCAAATTGGTACTACATTATTCATCAATAGTTTGTGAATGTTCTTACAATTCTCTGCTCAAAATACATTTTAAAAATGTGCATTTAGGCTACAACACATTTTAATATGTTTAAATTGGAATATACTTTGGAATTACATTTCATACATAACATTGATTATTTGCCACCAAGTCACTATCAGCTTTTATCAATACATTGATAGGTCTGCTTCGGATGATCTGGTGTCAATTTAGAAGCAACGGGTGGAAACTAATCAAGGAGAGAAGCAACTCAGAAGTGAGGAGAAATTTCCTGACAGTTAGAACAATTAATCAGTGGAATCAGTGGTTGCCTCCAGAAGTTGTGAATGCTCCAACACTGGAAGTCTTTAAGAAGATGTTGGATAGCCATTTGTCTGAAACGGTATAGGATTTCCTGACTAGGCAGGGGGTTGGACTAGAAGACCTCCAAGGTCCCTTCCAACTCTGCTATTGTATTTGTATAATTTGGTGCCCAACCGAAACGAACATAACCATAGAGCAATGTTGAAATGAAATAAGTTGAAAGTAGATTCAGTTAACTATCACTCCTTGTAGCTGTATTGCAAAACAATTGAATTTTCATGCAAGTATCCTTGGCTGCAGATGCTCATAGTTCTGTCCTTTCAACTCTCTTAATTGTTCTCAGCCAATGAAGCCAGCAGAGTCCTCATCATTTCTGACTTTCCTGAGAACCTTTCATGTCTTGCATCACTGGAGATCTTTATGTTATTGGGTCATAACTCTCTGATGTTCTCTGACATATGGTTTTAAAGGAAAGGAAGTCAACTTATTTTCCAAAGCACCAGAAGGCAGGACAAGAAACAATGGGTGGAAACTAATCAAGGAGAGAATTAATGGCAAACTTCCTAACAATGAGAACAATTAACCAGTTAACTTGCCTTCAGAAGTTGTGGGTGCTTCATCACTAGAGGTTTTTAAGAAAAGACTGGACAGCCATTTGTCTGAAATGGTATAAAGTCTCCTGCTTGAGCAGGGGGTTGGACTAGAAAACCTCTAGGTCCCTTCCAGCTCTATTCTGTTCGATTGTGAAAAATGAAGGGGATTATAATTAGGTAACATCTAAAATGGTTATTAGTGCCCTGTCTCTGCTTTCTGTTTCATATTTTTAAACAATGGTGAACCTCTTGGTATTCTCTGACTTACCAGTAGCTAGTGCCTGAGATGTTTTATTAACTAGGTAATAAAATTAGATGTTATCAATTAAGTAAAATAATCTGTGCATGTTGGGTAGTTAGATAATGAAACATCTGTAAGCAGGCAACCAATCTCAGCAGTGACATGCAGTGAGATTCATGGCCGGTGAGGCAAGCAGGCAAAAGCCGCCCTATGTCTGCCAACACCAGCCGCCCACAAAGCCCCAATTCATCCCGCTCTATGGCGTGGCTTTCCAAAAGCCGCCTCCGAAGCCCCGACGCGTCCCGCTCTATGGCCGCCACATCTGCCATAGAGTGGGATGACGGCCATAGAGTGGGACGCGTCGGGGCTTCAGGGGCACCTTTCAGAAAGCCGCATCGGGGCTTTGGCACGGCTTTCTGAAAGCTGCCCCCAAAGCCCCGATGTGTCCCGCTCTATGATGCGGCTTTCTGAAAGCCTCCCCTGAAGCCCCGACATGTCCCGCTTTATGGTGCGGCTTTCCAAAAGCTGCCCCCAAAGCCCCGACGCATCCCACTCTATAGCTGGCACGTCCGCCATAGAGCAGGACGATGGCCATAGAGCAGGACACATCGGGGCTTCGGGGGCGGCTTTCTGAAAGCCCCCTGAAGCCCCGGTGTGGCTTTCCGAAAGCCCCGGAGAAGCCCCAAAGCCACGGCGCCAACCTGATGGCTTCCTACCAGACTCCCATCTATGAGCCGATGCCGATCCACCTGGCCTTCTCACATCCTCTGGCTGCTGCAGCTGTTCCACGGCGTCAATCCACAGCCCTGGGCTGAACTGGAACTGGGACACCCAAGCTGCTGGTGGCAGCAGCGGGGGCCACCTGAGCAGCCATGATTCCCCCTCCCCAGCCAGCCAGCCCACCCAGCCCACTCTTCCCCCAGCGCGGTGAGCTCCAGTGGGCTGGACGCGGGTGCGAGGGGCCTGGCAAAAGAAAGAAAGTGTCAGCCCACCAGCAGAGGCAAGCTGCCCCTCTCTTCTCAAACAAGCTGCCCTTCCTGCCTCTCCTCCTTTCCTCTCTTCTCAAACAAACTCTCTGTCAAATTGAGAGAGAGTTTGTTTGAGTGAAGTAAAGAAACAAACAAACACACATACACACACACACACACACAAATTACTTACAATAAAAAATTACTTACAATAATTTTGAATTCCTCCCTCCTCCCTCCGACCCACATACCTTTTCCATCCTCTGTGTCACAGAGGATTTCAACTCTGCTCTTGTCTGCCATGATGAAAATGTAAAAATGTAAAAAGAAAAAGGCAAGAGCTGCTGAAGTCAGGCTGGGTTAGCTACTGCCAGAGTCCCCAATGGATGACTCTACTTAACTGTTTTAAAAAAGCCTCTAAAAAATGCCCTCTGCAGGAAGAGGCAAGAGAACCACGTGCCTCCTCTACATAAGGAATTTTTCACTTTTTAACCCTTGCTTAACTCTGCTGAAGTGATCATAAAGATAGACTAAAGGAGGCACATGGTTCTCTCGCCTCCTCCTGCAGTTAAGCACTAAGCAGAGTCATCCACTGTGACTCTGGCAGCAACTACCTCAGCCTTTTTCCTTTTATTTTTTTTTTCTTTTCATGATGACAGTGGTGAGACCCTGCCTCCCCTGCCTCCCCTGACTGCACATCCCTGAATCTCAGTACCAAACAATTTCACAATTGAATTCTAAACTACAGTTATTCTGTTTTAAACAACTTCACTGAATATATTCCTCCAGATTTTAAAGCAGCATTTGATTTATGGCGTGGTGGAAAATCCAACATGGCCACCACAAAGCAATGACAGTTGCTACATTTTTGTCACTTGAAGTACCATGGAAGGAAGGAAGAAAAGAAGAGGGGGGGCAGAAATCATACATTAAGCCTTGCTTCCAAGAGGTTATTGAATAATTCTTTCAGAATTTTAGAAGACCATTTCTATTCAACTATACAAAGAGGCAGCTCCAAGTTGGAGCATTATAGTAGTGGAAGAGGGAGATGTCAAAATAGAGCTAGAGAAAAATTCACTCTCAAGATTATTTGCAGAGAATGGAGGAATTCAGGAGGAACTGGCACAATGTCTCTTAAGAACAGTTTGCTCAGAACAGCTTGATTTCCATGGTACATATAAAAATGCTAAGTTACAAATGAATATATGTGAAACTTCACATCATGCAAATATATTCATTATGATTCATCATGTCAGAATGGAAAGTAAACAAAGTTGATTATTAAACACTTAAAAATAAATAAGAGTATAATCACGTACTTCTTAAGCTGAAGGACATGGCAATATATACACTGTTTCTTTCAGGAAATGATTAAACCATGGAAGGAATGAGAATGTGTAATAAATCAAAGACTTTTCTAGAAGTTATATTTTCATATTTTGTTCTCAAATATATAGGACTGTGTGATTTCATTCTTCATTTCATCATCATTTTAGCCACTGTCTATCCACTGCAGGATGAAACCCTCTTCCGCATGTTTCCAACCAATACACTTCTGAGCTTTTTTTTTGCCAATTGGGCCCTCAATACTTGCTGATGTCATTGGTCCATATTGTTTTAGATCTCTTTCATGGATGCTTTTTATCAAGTGATTTACATAAAGTAATGTATTGAAGAAAAAAATCTTCTGAAGGTTTCCTGATATAGTTAGAATTTCATGAGATTTAAAACTGATGGGATATCTTATGTCATACTCAGGCACACTTAGTGGGTTTACTTAGATTTTGCTTATATATTATGAAAAAAGTTTCTGATAGTAAGATCTGTATAACAGTGCAACAGTCTAGCTTTCTATATACAAAGAACTTTGTATCTCTAGATACAAAGCCAGTCCTTCTAATACGGAACTGAGCAACCTATACTTAACAATTGGGTGGGGAGACTAAGAGGCTGCAAAATGGATGTGGCCACATACTCTTCATCTCTGTATTAGAACAGAGAAACTACACCTTTATTTTTGGGCTTCTCCATTTCATTTCCAAAATGATAGACATTCAACCATTCAACTATGCTATTAGAAGGAATGTTAATTTAGCTGAGACTAGAAACCTTTTGTTCAAGCATAAAATACTTGCCTAATATCTATTCACTCACTGGGAAGATTGCCTGTGCTGATTATCTTTGCAGTTTCCAGTGATCAATGTATTTTGGCAAAGTTATACATTTGCTAATTGGGTTCATTATGAAAAGAAAGAGAGAAAAATAGAAATGCTGAGGTGTACATTCATGTACAGTACTTACCTTCTGCTATTTTTATGAAACTTCTTGCAGATTTCCCAAATGACCATTCTAAATGACTGAAGAAGGGCAACTGAACTGGCAATCAGAAGACAATCAAGAGAGATTAGCAGAACATCTGCCTTCTAGTCTTTTGCTCACAGAATGAGCTCCTGCGTCAAACAACTTGTCGGATACAATTTGTGCAGTTCAGTTGCAAGAATAATCAAACAGCTCAGAGTTATATACAATGACATTTTTGGCTTGTTGGTTCACAGTGAATAAAATCTTGCCTCCAAGTTTTTCATGAATGATCCTACTACTTGCTTGTCAACATTTTATTGAAGATGTTTTCCTCAAACAATAGCAATGTTTCTTATTGTTATATTTGGCACCCAAGATGTCTGATGGGAAGAGATTAGGAATTAATAATGGGAATATTTAGGATTTTGTTTAGCTATTTCCACTTTGGTCCAAAAGTTTGCTACAACTGTTAAAACCAAGGCTCCCAACTAAGCCATTGCCCTCAAAAGAGCTGATAACTTGGATTCTGCTCTGCTTTAGTATTTCACTGTGAATAGTTATGGAACCATCTAACAAAAAGCTAATCAGCATTAGTCCTTGGCTATGAGAATATAGACAGTGGTCTACTTACAAACAGGTTATATTCAAAAAGGCCATTCATTAGTCTGTTTTGTCTGTAAGCCCAACAAGCATAAAAACACATGTAGTATACTTCTTACCTGACAGTATGGGAGAAAAACTGCAAATAGTATGCAAAGGAAAGGTGGGAGAAGGCAGGAAAGAGTTTGTTTCCAAATACATAAGAGGTACACTGGAATGAATCCATTCCCACCTTCTCCCAACTTTCAGAATCTTCCAGGTTAGACTTGCAGACAGGTGTGTTTGTATTGGCAGAAGTTTGCAACTCAAAAAATTCATAAGTAGAGCAGTATCAGGGAAACCAGTCATAGGAAGGCTGGAAAATTAGACATAGAGAAAGAGGGACTAAGCAAGTGTCAAACCACTTTCATATTGTTACCAAGAACAATTCACAGATGCGTCCATCTAGTCACTAGGAGTTGAGATCAACTTGAAAGCCTCTTTACATGGATGTCTAAAAGGTGCTATTTCAAATGCTAATTCAGTGGGGAGCAGAGAGTGGTGAAACTGTCAGTTTTACTTTCTCCAATAATCACATTTGCTTTTTATTCTTAAACTCTTTTTATCCCTTTTATGAAGACTGTTGTGAATTTTGATAAGTTCTTATTAAAAATCTATTGTCAGCATGGAAAAGACTATGTTAAGCTGCAGTGGCTAATAATGAGATATCTGACAGAAAATATAAAAGATGGCCCCAATTCAGCAGCAGAAGCATTGTTGAATACCCAGAGATTAAAAATCTCACTTCTTAGACTTAAGCACTCAAACCCTCTGAATGAATTTATCAACTTTCTTCTTTTTTCATTCTTAGGTATCCACATAGAAGGGTAAACAAATGACAAAATATAAGTAGGGACATTGTGACACAAGTGCCATCCATTATGAACTTGGATGAGATAATATAGATCAGGGATCTCAAACTCAAGGCCTGAGGGCCAAATCCGGCCCATAGGGTGCTTAGATCTGACCCACAAGACTGCCCTGGAAACAATGATGAACAAGCCCATGGTGCAAAAACAAAGCTTGGGAAGGCTCTGTTTTGCTGGCAGAAGGTTGGGCTACCACAGGCATCACCAACATGAGTGACATTGAGTTGGCCATGCTGACCCTAGCCACACACACACACACACACACACACACACACACACACCAAGGTCAAACACAACCCTGATGCGACCCTCAATGAAATCAGGTGTGACACCCCTGATATAGATGCACATGCAAAAGACACAGCTTACATCATGGCATCATAATGCACATTTCCTCTTCTTGGTATTACCAATATTAGAATTCTCATATTCCCAATTTTATTTCCTTTCATTCAGTTCGTGAAGCAATGACATTGTTTGGATAATTTCTTACTTAAAAATTGAATTATTACTGTTTGCAAAATTATTGTTTATTGTCATCCATTCTATCCAATTTGATATTACTATTATTGCTCCAGAAGAAGGCATTGCCATACTGATAGTGGTAGGAATGGTACAGTTATTGGAATTGCAGTTTTATGCACACAATTAAATAGTTTAGTAAGCGCCCTAAAATTTTTACTTCACTTGTTTCCACCAAAACTTCATTGCTGTTAGCTTCTCTCTGTAAATCTATCCAAAACCTCTACAATGAACATATGGCTATAGTGAAGAGAAGAGGGGGTTCAGTGGTTAGGCATGAAGATAAACACTCACACATACAGGTATCAGCATCTTTTTGAAACTGGTATTAATTATGTAAGCAGTTGTGATATCTCTCCTCTACAAGATGTAAGCTGTAGTGTATAGAGAAATCTGAGCACAACTGACTTCATGCAACAGTTCTATCTTTGTGGTTTTCAGCATAAATCCAAGCCTATGAATGTAAAATTTAATATGCATATAAGAAATCTCTGGGGTTGGAAATAATGTTACTGATCAAATTAGTTTCCTGGAAAGAAGAGCAACAGTATTCTATCTTCCATTTCTTTTGAGCAGTCTTCATTTTCCAATTTGACAATTAATTATTAGCTATAAATATATAAAACAATGCGTTCCCAACCTGAGCAAGTTCCAGATGTGAAGACATTAACTTCCAGAAATTCTACTACTGATAATAGTGGCAATTGGATCACACATCTGGAAGACATTCAGGTTGGTAGTCTTTCATTAGATAGAACTAGAAAGAATGGCTCAAATCACTAAAATGTGTAAAAGTTTTCAACTGGACTTATGCAAAACAGGTGTATTCAGCAGCCCGTACATCTCAAATCTATTTGAACTACTATAATCCCCAGTTGCTTGGTCTTATGGAAATGATAGTTGAAAACAAAAAGCTTTTTGTTCAGTGATATAACAACTTATCATAACAAATTGGGCCCCAAGTCTTTTTAGGGCTACAAAATAATCATTAACTGAGTTGAGAAGTACATTAAAAGCCAGTGCAGATGAACTATAATTGTTATATTTCTGTTGTTAAACCATCTTTTGTTCTTTTTTTCCTCTTAAATCTTTGGCTATTTGTAAGCTTAAAATATAATGAGATGTACTGATTTCTTGCTTACAATTCTAAAATCATATTGTATACCATTGTTTGCCATATTCAGCATTCTATCCTCAAAAGAAAATAGAAGAAATGAAACATGCAACGAAAATATATTCATCTTTTATTGACAATAGAAGCCAATTAGGCACTCCCACAAAATATAAAGTAGGGGAATTAGTGTAGATATCAAGTAAGAAAATGCCATCCTCCAGACTATTAGCTATAACCATGAAGTGAAAGCTCAAAAAGAGTATGGGAACAAAACATGAAAGAGAACATACAGTACATAACATTTGTTTTGAGGCACAACATTTTCTGTTGTTATTTTCTCAGGTTTTCCAAAAATCCCTACAGAATTATGTTCTATGGAATAAGCCTCATTTTTGAGTTCCCCTTTATAGATAACCATTCTGATACTAGCTCTGTAGAAGAACTTCTGGGTAAGATGATAGAAGGAGCAAGAGCCATACATGTCCTCATTTGAGACATTGGTGTGGTTGCATTGAATGTATTATGTGTTTATACTTAATGTATTTATGCATGTCTGTCTGGGTTGTCACTTGCTGGTCTCACTGCTGGGAGGAACAAGCTGGGAGATGGGATGTGTTTATTGTACTGGCTGCATTTGGAGAATTGCCTCTGTCGCCTTTTGCCATTTACCAGCTGTTTTCTGCCTGCCATTTGTTTGCTGGTCAGTTGCTTATCTGCTGCTTGCTGTTCTTCACTACTTGCCTGCCTCTTGCTGCTTACTTGTTTTTGGAGGCAAGCATTTGGGGACAGGCTTGCCAAGATCTGCCTGCAATTGAACTGCCACTTTCCTGCATTTGGAGGGGAGTGTTGGAAGCAGGCAGGCTGCCTGGGGAATTTGAGAGGTAAAGTGCAGACATCTTTAAAGTTTCTAAGGTTAGTGTTTCTAGACTAGTATTGTTTGCACGTTGTCATGAACCTTTTATTTTAAATGTTTAAAAAGGTGAGAACTCTCAGCAACATTTCTACCAAATGTTCACTGAAGCTTTTTGCAACATTTTCATTTTTTAATGACTTGTTCCTTCAAACCTTTTAAAATCCAGGTTGGAATAGCTAATTGTTTGGCAACAAGGTCTGGATCAAATATTAAGGATCAAGTCCTTAGAAAGCTGATACACAAACCATAAACGCTCATAAAGATTCAATTCATAGCCGAGGATAATAATTGTACAAATATCTTTTGTCTAGCAATGAGTTGAAGTCTGGAGTTGAAGCAACTTTATACTTTCAAATCCTATATGAGAGTTTTGAAAGGAATTAGAAGTGCCCTTGCTGAACATTTATCACGCCCTTCTAAGTCACTGGAAAAATCAAAACCAATGGCAGTGAATTTGGACAGCATCACATGCTCCTTCCTTGTTGTCCTCAAAGCTGACTTGACTGAGATGAGTTAGATGAGGGAAGAGAACTCAGAAGGTGCATTAACAGATTAACAGAATTGGAAGGGACCTTGCAGGTCATCTAGTCCAACCAGCTTCCCAAGCAGGAGACCCTACATCTGCCTCTACCTAGGATCAAACTCATAACCTCCCAATTGTGAGGTGAGAGCTCCACCTTGCAGATGACACTAAAGTGACAGGAATAGCCAACACCCCAGAAGACAAGCTTAGGATCCAAAAAGATCTTGACAGACTTGAATAATGGGCCCTATCCAACAAAATGAAATTTAATGTGGAGAAAAGCAAAGTTTTACATCTGGGCAGAAAAAACCAAGGTGCAAGTACAGATTAGACAAAACCTGGCTCCCAAACAGTAACTGTGAGAGAGACCTTGGAGTCTTAGTGGACAATCACTTAAACATGAGTTAGCAGTGTGTAGGAACAGGCAAAAAAGTTAATACACCTCTTGTTCATATTAACAGAGGCATAAAATCAAAATCATGTGAAGTATTAGTACCAGAGGTGGATTGCTTCCGGTTCAGCCTGGATCAGGTGAACTGGTAATGGAGGCAGTGGGAGGCTCCGCCCACCCATTCAGATGCTTCTGCGCATGCGCAGAAGCATTGCGCGCAAGTACGTGCAAACTGGTATTGCCGGGATTTGCAACCCACCTCTGATTAGTACCACTTTAGAAAGCCTTGGTGAGACCACATCTGGAATACTGCATCCAGTTTTGGTCCCCACATTACATTGAGACTGGAAAAAGTGCAAAGAGGAGCAACTAAGATGATTAAATGCCTGGACACTAAAACATATGAAGAATGGTTGGAGGATTTGGGTTTGGCTAGTCAAGAGAAAAGAAGGACTAGCACCTGATAGCAATATTCCAGTATTTGAGAAGCTGCCACAAAGAGGAGGGGGTCAATTTATTTTCCAAAGCACCAGAGGGCAGGACAAGAAACAATGGATGGAAACTAATCAAGGAGAGAAGCACCTTGGAATTGAGGAGAAATTGTGAGGACAATTAACCAATGAAACGGCTTCCCTTCAGAATTAAGTGTACTTTTACTGATTATAAACGATGAGAAGCTAAGCAAAGCTTGATCTGAGCAAAAGAGCGCAAAAGCAATAGATATCAATACATGATTCATTCCCCACCCCTTGGTACCCCAGTCCATAGTCCAATCATAAATCGCCACAACTGTCAGGTGGGAGACATCTTCAAAAATCATCATCAGGTTGGAATGCTGGACAGTTGGCCTTGGCGGGAAACTCCCCTCCTTCCCTTCAGAAACAGCTTCCCTTCAGATGTTGTGGGTGCTTCATCACAGGAGGTTTTTAAGAAGAGACTGGACAATCACTTGTCTGAAATAGTATAAATTCTCCTGCTTGAGAAGGGGGCTGGACTAGGAGACTCCAAGGTCCCTTCCAGTTCCATTCTATTCTAAAGTTGCTTCCATAAGTTTATAAAGGTTCTTGATAACATTCAAAATTGAGAAGGGCTATTTACATGTACCCTTCCCTCAGACACAACCCAAAAGTGAACAAAAATTTTCAAAGCTCTTGAAAGTTACTACCAGTCTAAATACCCAAAATACACATTTTGATTGACACTTTAATTAGATACAAAATCAATTCCTAACTTTCTATACATAATGGTAATCCATATCATAAATAGTGGAGTTTCTCAACAAACAGAACCACACAGAATTTTTTTTCTGGGTAGCAGAATTTTAGTAAATATTTACACACACACACACACACACACACACTTCAAAAACAATTACAACAATAATTGTCTTTATCTTTCTCAGAAATAATTTATTGAAGGATCTTAGTACAGACACTATTTTATCTCAAATTTGTCCAAAATAAAATGAAACTTTCCCAAAATACAACAGCCACAACAGAAGCATTTTCCCTCAATAAATAAAATGGAATTGAAATGTAAACTTATGCTTGGTTTACATTATGCTTGGTTTGAACGGTTACACAGCTATTTTTGTTCATAAACTCTATCAGCAAGGATATCAGTCTACTATGCTACAGATGTGGGATACCAGCTATAAATAAATGTTAATTAGGTTCTCCTTTTGCTGTGCTAAAGTTATGTAGACAGACCAGCCAGATTGATTACAGATATCTACTGCTTTTTCAGATGTGTGGTCTTTTACAAATAGCTCCGCAAGGCAAAAATATGGGCTGCTTTTGAAGAGTCAGTTGAAATTAAACTTTCTAAAAACCAATGCATCAAAGAAGTTGCCTCTTGTTTCTCACTTCCCTTGATTTATGCCTTCGCCATTTCATTTTTAAAATGTATGGTTTCAAATTTCTTACTGCCTCTTAATATAGGAAACGTTTATGTTGTTTTGTTGTTGTTGTTGCCATTTCCCACTTCATTCCCACCTAGACAGCTAGTTTTAAAAATTGCAAATTAATTATTTAAAAAATACAAACTTCAGGACGGCTTCAATTTCAGTGTCTTCAGCTGTGAGTTTTATGCATTTATTAGTTTTTTTAGTATGTTCTCATGTTCTCTTTCTTTTTAATTTGTTGCATTGGGTTTTTTCTGCCCATATATAAATGGATTAAATGGGCATCTATATAATTTGAATAATAAATAAATAGATATTTCATCAATCTGGTTTAACCAAATTTCTCTGCATGTTCTTACTAATTTTGATGCTCAAGACAAACCAGTCATACTTGGAATCTTCCATTGTGCACAGAAAAACTTAATCATGATTCTTGCCATGATTGGCAAAACCAAACAGACCCAGTGAAGCATTAACTGTGCAACCTTGAAAAGTGCGATATCTATGAATAAACAACTTCCACTAGCACCACTTGCATTTATGATTATTTTAATTCAGATTTTAAATTAGTTTTCAGTAGCCTAATGCAGACAGGAAATTTACCCATGTGGCCTTTAGGAAAACTGAAAATATTAACAATGCAATATTATTAATTATGGACCCTCACTTTGTGTCATTCAGGTTTGATCAGGAATTAACTAAAACACTAGAATATTATTTTGAGCCCTAGGCCTGTGAAATTGCTTCAAGAAGAGAAGCTCAAGTATTTATCTATCACTCATTAACCTTCCACAAACTGTTGTTTGCAAAAAAAAGAAGAAGATATTGTGCTCTGCATAAAGCATGTGTATATTTTATAGCCAATTATGCTTTTTTCCTTAAAACAATCTCTATTTTTAAAAAGATGTGGGGGTTGAGAAAGAAATTCAATCCCTGCCTTACTTGTTTATATACTTGAAGACATATTTAGCAATAAATCTATTTATTATTTTCTTTTAGTGCTTATCCACATAGTTATAATATTATAACTATGAGGATAACCACTAAAAGAATATAATTTATAGTTGTAAGACGTGCTTGCAGTGTACTGAAATGAAAGTAATGTACTGAAGGGAAAGGTAAGGAAAGATAGGTCTGAATTCGAATTGATCCCACGCAACTGCATAGACACACCTCTGCCATACAGGTAGTCCTTGACCTACAGCCACAATTGAGACCAAAACTTCTGTTATTAAGTGACACATGTGTTACGAGAGTTTTGCCTCATTTTATGACCTTTTTTGCTTCAGTTGTTAAGTGAATCACTGCAATTGATCAGATGGTAACTTGGTTGTTAAGTGAATCTGACTTCCCCATTGACTTTGCTTGTCAAAAAGTTGCAAAAGGTGCTCACATGATCTCAGGACACACCGACAGTCATGAACCAGTTGCCAAGCATCTGAATTTTGATCACATGATCATGGGGATGCTACAATGGTTGCAACTGTGAAAAATGGTCATAAGTCACTTTTTTTAGTGCGGTTATAACTTTGAACAGCCACTAAATCAACTGTTGTAAGTAGAGGACTACCTGTAGTTTCTTCTGGAGTCCCCACCCTCAATCAATCCCAGAATTCCCAGGTATTAACCAGGCCCATTCTTCTTTACCTTCCAAGTTCAGACAAAATCAATTTTATGTTGCCATCTACTGAGGCAAAACATATGCTTCCTCTCTCCTCCCAGTTTTCAGCCAAAGGCCCACCTATAACTTTACAGCTAATATAAACTGCTCCTATCAGTACTTCTGACAAGAAACATGTAGATCATTAATCTGTGCTAAAAACAAACCAATCCACAATTAGAAAGTCTCCTGATCTGGTTTCTTGTTCTTCTCAAACAAAAGTAGATGCATAATTAGCAAATGAGCTTGACAGAAATGATAACATGCAAGACTCTCCTTTTCCCTTCAATAGTCTACATATCTTGATAGAGGATACACCTTCAGGCAGAAAATAGGATCCTGGATAATTTTTTATAGCATTATATGTTTTTATTTGATAACAAACTGACTCTGTATGGCATACAGAAAAAAAACCAGATACAAATCCCAAACAGGTAAAAAAACAATACATTTTGTTGTTAGTTGAGAAGTCGTGTCCGACCCATCGCAACCCCATGGACATTGTTCCTCCAGGTCTTCCTGTCCTCTACCATCCTTTGGAGTTCATTTAAGTTCATGCCAACTGCCTCAGTGATTCCATCCGCCACCTCATTCTCTGTAGCCCCTTTCTTCTTTTGTCCTCAATCGTTCCCAGCATTAGGTTCTTCTCCAGTGAGTCCGTCCTTCTCATTAGGTTGCCAAAGTATGTAAATTTCATCTTCAGGATCTGGCCTTCTAAAGAGCAGTCAGGGTTGATCTCCTCTAGGACTGACCAGTTTGATTGTCTTGCAGTCCAAGGGGAATCGCAGGAGTCTTCTCTTAGCACCATAGTTCAAAGGCCTCAATTCTTTCGCGCTCAGCTTTTCTTATGGTCCAACTTTCACAGCCATACATTGCAACTGGGAAAACCATAGCCTTGACTATACACACTTTTGTTGGCAGGGTGATGCCTCTGTTTTTTAGTATGCTGTCCAGATTTACTATAGCTTTCCTCCCCAGGAACAAGCATCTTTTAATTTCTTGGCTGCAGTCCCATCTGCAGGGATCTTGGAGCCCAGGAAAGTAAAACCTGTCACTACCTCCATTTCTTCCCCAATACATTTAACAATACATTAAAAACTTACTAAAACAGTAAAAGATGGCCAGACTAAGATATACTATAACTTATTGATACAGGTGAGTACCTGAGCCCAATGTATGGAGATAAAACTAATTATCAACTATATTTTTAAAGGTCTGAAAAAAGGGGGAAATCTTTAAGATCTCATAATGTCCCAATATCCATAAAAGCATTATCTCAAAAAGAGTGTATCATCTCCAGAGCATGTGGGATGGGCTGATATTTTAGGGTGCAGGCTATTTCACTAATAACTTTTATGTCTTTTAAGTTATATAGCTGATTGCCAGTGCTTTGAATTGCATCTAGAAGCCTTTGGAAGCCATTGTAGCTCTCACAGTAAAAGAATCACATAGACATAGCAAGCAATTCCCATAACTACTCATGCTGCGGCATTCTGAACCAACTGAAGCTTCTGAACAGTTTTCAAGGGCAGTTATGTAAAGCATGTTGCAAAAATATAACTGGGCGATATAATGAGTTGTGAGAATAACCAGAGGAAGAGCCATAACCAAGACAACAGCCATAT
The DNA here is from genome assembly GCF_051295495.1 of Thamnophis sirtalis. Classification (NCBI taxonomy): domain Eukaryota; kingdom Metazoa; phylum Chordata; class Lepidosauria; order Squamata; family Natricidae; genus Thamnophis; species Thamnophis sirtalis. The sequence continues at coordinate 33,073,915 of NW_028261386.1, read as the reverse complement.
AAGAGAAATACGAGTCCAAAACAGAAATGTAATTTGAGAAGACTTCTCAAACATGACCATCCCTAGTTCTCTTTATAATAAAAGAAGGGGAAGGGAAGAAATATTCAAACTTGTAAGATTGTATTACTGTATAATGAAAGAAGTAAAGAAGAACCTTTTTTGCTCTGGTCTACCTTGAAGACCTGCATAAAGTCACTAAAGTGTAATTGACAATAAGCACATTCCCTGCTCTTGAAACAGGCACAATTGGTTCATAAAATAAAGTTGTATAATTGCCTTTCTGCCACAGCTGCCACCTTTTCTTCCAGCAGTTGCTGTGGGTACAAGATAATTCTGCACTGAGTCCAAATGGATCAGCTCAATCATGTTCAGAATCAAGAATGAAAACTTTCCAGTTCCTGGACACATTTGGCCTAAAAGCTATTCAGTCTTGGAAGAATTGATCTGAGTCTATTCTTGAGGAATATCATTGCAGAAAAAGAAAAGGAGATGCTGCTTATGAAACAACCCGACAAGTGAAGTACCATTACAGTAGTTAAACTTGTGTTTCCTTTCTGGTTTGCTAGAGACAACTGACACATCCACATTGAGACAGAGCATTGATAGCTTCACTTTGGCAGCCAAGGCAGAACTGTACAATTAGGTATCACCAATATATTGATATCCATCCTATCTCCACCTTTACTGTGAGATGACACTTTCATATAAATGTTAAAGAGGAGAAAGAAGAAGCAAGTTCTGGGACAGACAGCTTCCTCCCAACATCAACTGGAATTGGCCCTGCAGAAAGGAAGAAAACCACTGCAAAGTAATGTCCACTAGTACCAAATTTTAAAATTGGCCCAAATGGATACTACAATCAATGGCTTCTAAGGTCACTGGAAATCAAAGAGGGTCTTCAATACCATTGACCATCACAAACCCACCCTTGAATAATCATAAATATCTCAGACTAGTATCTTGTTCTAGAAACTGATTGGAAAAGGTCCATATAATCTACTTCCTTCAGTTCTTCTTTACAATAGCAATAGCAATAGCAGTAGACTTATATACCGCTTCATAGGGCTTTCAGCCCTCTCTAAGCGGTTTACAGAGAGTCAGCATATTGCCCCCAACAATCTGGGTCCTCATTTTACCCACCTCGGAAGGATGGAAGGCTGAGTCAACCCTGAGCCGGTGAGATTTGAACCGGTGAACTGCTGATCTAGCAGTAGCCTGCAGTGCTGCATTTAACCACTGCGCCACCTCGGCTCTTTACAGAGTATTAGAGGATGGCCTTGATGGACTAGTAAATGCAGGGTGGCAGTGCCAGCAAGCACATGGCAGTATGGCCAGCAGAGGTGGCAGTGTGCAGCCAAAAAGGCAGAGTTGCAGGATACATAAGCAGCTGTGGGTAGTTGAAAAGGAGGCAGTCCCTAATCTTACTCAGGCTTGGACCTGGAGGGATCAAGCTGGAAGTGGCTTGAATCAAGATGGGTCCTTGCCTAAGAATAGTGAGAGTCAGTTAATAGAATCCTGGAGTGCCAGGATGGCTGTTACTAAGTGATGAGATATTGTATTATTGTGTTTTATGACCTCTTGGTTTAACAACAGTAATTCCAGTCCCAATTATCATGATGAGATATTGTATTATTGTGTTTTATGACCGCTTGGTTTAGCAACAGTAATTCCAGTCCCAATTATCATTGTATTTGAGGACTACTACAAGAAAGTACTGCTTACAAAAATGGAAATAAGCAGGAAGTCATGTGATGTTATAATTTTTGTTTGATAAATTATAAATAGAAATCTATGACAGGAAAAGTTAATGGGAATAGGAGCTCAAGATGGCTGAAGTTCCTAAAAAGAAGCACAATTCTAAACAATCCCAATGAACAAAATAAACATGAAGAAACCAATGTAGCTGCACAAAAAGCTTAGTGAAATACAAAGGTTCATATGTAGGATATGGAAAAAGGACCCTCTCAGAAAGGAAGCATGCAAACATCCCAGAATTGTAGAATTGTTGTCAGGAAAGTGAAAGATCAGAATGAGATTAACAAACAATACAAACAAAAAAGGTCTCCTAAAAATCAAAGAATCATGTATACAAGCTGCTCAGTTAAGATAGCAAATGCCAAAAGATGACAAAAGAAAGAGAGAGTTATTCAATTTCTATTTTGGTTCAATCTTTTCTAACAGAAAAAGTATGTACTCCATCAGAAAGTTGTGCAGAAGATAGAGAGACAGTATTGAAATATATTATTCAAAGAAATATGGTTATGATATACTTCCTTATTTGAATGAGTTTAAATTTCTTAGATCAGATTAACTGCCACCTAGCTGTTGAAGAAGCAGACTGATGATCAGGTATGTATTCTGTTAAAGACATTCTGATGAATTGATGAGGTGTCAGGAAGCGGGAGGAGGAAAATGTTTCTTTCTTCAAAAATAAGAGAAAGGAAGATCAACTTCTGAAGATTCAAGAAGACACCAAAAAGGGTCAGTGTAAAAAACTTGAAAAGTGCTACTAAACATCAGCATGGATTTCTAAAGAATAAATCTTGCATGAGACTATCTCGTTGTTTTATAGATTGTGGAACTGATGTAGACATAATATATCTTGAATTGAATAACGTATATAACAGTGTCACTCAACCTATGAAATATAGATTAGCCACTTGCAGAGTCAATGTGATGGCTCAGCAGTTAAGACAGCGGGCTTTTCACCTGGAAAGCCAACTGCCCAGTCAAGACCAAAACATCTTATGACGGAGTGAGCTCTCATCACTCGCCACAGCTTCTGCTTTCTAGCAGCTCAAAAGTTTGTAAAATGCAAGTAGATAAACAGGTATCACGTCAGTGGCAAGGTAACAGCACTCCATGTTTTGCCATACACAGCGTGATATCATGCTGGTCATAGGACTGGGAAATGTCTTCAGACAGTGCCGACTCAATTGCCAATGGAAATGGAGATGAGCACTGTCTCCTAAAGTTGGCTATGACTAGTGGAGTAAAACCCGCAAGGACTTTTTAGCACTTACCTTTTAATTACAGAAGGGTTCATTGGGTAACATGACTTGGCCTGAAAATTATATTCTAAATTTCTCATCAAATTAGAGAGAAGTATGGAGTGCTGTGCCACAAGGATTCTATACTCTTCAATGTTTATTACTGGCGCAGATGAAAATATGGAATGAGCACTTATCAAATTTTCAGGACACAAATAATTGGGTGAAAATAATGCACAAAATGATATTGACAGATTAGTTTAACAGGTCATATACAACAGAATAAAATTTAAGGAAAGGCAAGACAAAGTTCACTTCATAGGAAAGTCTGGTTCAAAATACAGGATGGAGATACATGACGTGATAACATTATCATGTGATGAGCAAAAGTAAGAGCAGTTTGACTGTGGAGCCAAATAGTCAAGAGTTGACCTCCTCTTGAATACATGGGTTCAAGCAGAGAATAGGCACACATCTGCCTGGATTTTTTTTTTCATTTGTATTCCTACATTGAATAAGGAATAGGACTTAGTGGTATACAATAATATGCTTTTCTAACGCTGCAGTTCGCTTTTGCAAAAGATAAGGCATTAGGAATGCGGAAGAAGGTGATATTGGAAGATCATTTTTTATTAATTTATTTAACTCATATATGAATATCTAATTCAGATTTCCTGAATCAATATGTGAATCAAAACCTTTTATTATATTCCCACTGTTTCAAACAAAACTCATTGTATCAGAGAAAACAGACTGCAGGAATATGGATAAAGGGAGAATGCAAAAATCATGGAAGTGCAAATGAAGAATATCTTCCTTTAGTGTATTTTTAGGACTACAATTGCATTATAGATTTCTTCTTCCAAAGTCTTTGTTCACTCTCCTAAAATGTGGAAGAAATTGGCTAGAATGTATAATTACCTGAATGACTAAAAGAGGATATTCCATGCTGGGCACATCTCTAATTAAAATTGCTGGCATAAAAATAATGATGAGATTCATTAATGAACTAATATAGGGTCAGAACCTCTTCAACTTTAGTTTAGCTTAGTTTTATCAATGGAAATTCTTAATCTCCTACTCTCTGCAGCCTTTATCCTCAATTGAATGTGTCATTATTTAAATAATTTAAATTCAAATAACATACATTAACCTGGTGTCTCTTACTGCTTCAATATTTGATGCTTTTCACTTATAACAATATAGTAAAAACAGGAAGAAAAAAATCAAGTTGTATATGACCTCTACATATAGATTGGTAGAGAGTAAGTACAGCTTGAGCCTTCAATCTATTTTGCAGAAACCAGAAATATTTGATTTCAGGTACTATACAAATGCATATTGATATATCCTAAATGCAAATTTTCATAAGAGATTGCAGATAGTCCTTGCTTAATGACCAGTCACTAAGCAGCCATTCAAAGTTATGACAGACCCAAGTTGCTTATGACTACATTTCAAAGTTACAGCCACTGCTGTGCCTCCATAGTTATTCATCCTTAATACTGATCACATGGACATTGCAGCAACTCCTCCCCATGTCTCTGCCCCCACCTTGCCCCACTGAATCCCTGCAGGCTTTGAGTCTCTTCACCACCCTCATCACCCATCACACACTTAGCTTTTGAAGACCTCTTGTTGGGGAAGAAAGAAAGGCTATTTGTCCCTAAGCTGCATGGCTACCTTCAAAAGTGGCCATCTTTTTCAGTCCTCTTACAATTCCTTACAGGCATGCACAAGTGGCTGCTGCTTCCGGGACGTCATCCTGTATCCCAGGGACAAACTGCTCCATTTTGCTTTACTAAAGTGGTCTATGCAGCCCTGTAGAGAGTTTGGGACTCTGGAAAACTTCAAAATGTAAATATACTATGCGTGATGTGGGGGAGGGGGAGGACAGAGACCCAGGCCCTGAAAAGAATCAATGGAAGAGAAAAGTCTGCAAGTATCTGGGGTAGGGAAAGAAGTCCAAAGTGTGGGACAGAAACTTGAGCATGAGAAGAGATGAAGGGCCTTGGGAGGCCTGGGACAGGCAGGCTTAGATCTGTGTTAGGCTTCCCAAGGCTTGTCCCATCCCTGAGAACTCTAGGCTTTGCTTAACAACCAACGTGTTCATTTAACAACTGCATCAGGGAGAGCACGGGGTGGGGATTGCTAAGCAAGGCTGTCTCACTTAATAGCCATAACTTAAAACTGTAAAGGGGAGGCTTCATTACAGTCGTAGGTGAAGGACACCTGTGTAAACTAATATAGAAACACAATCTATGGCACAATAGGCAGTAAGGCTGTGAATGTGTGACCTGTCCTCAGGTCTTCTATCCAAATGTTACAAACTGCCGGTATGCCATTTCCAAATTCATCTCTCTTCCTTCTTATGGATCTTGATTTTAAAACTGGGCTTGAATTCTTTCAGCAGAGGAAATTTTCAAACAGAAGACTGCCATCCGTTCAGAAAAGAAATAACGCTGTCCTCCTTTTTTTCATGGCTCATCCACCATGAAAAATAGGTGAGATAAGTACATTTGTCAATCAGTTCATACCGATATTGATACTTGTGATTTCAGATTATGTTATAATAGACTGTAAACAGAAAGAGGAGGATGAGTAGAGCATACAGGCCTGACATTCATGTCTCCAGTACATGCTGTGCATTCCGTATATGAAACAGCCTAGCGTAAATCATGTATCCTTTAAAAAAAACTAATACTGTTGTAAGAATGATTTGTATATCACAAATCTTTGGACACAATTTGGACTGCAGTGATTGCCAGGAAGATTTATGTAGGTTATATTCATACTTGCTTAATCAGGTCAAGTAAAGGCTGATTGGTTAATGCTAAGTTTGGTAGATATTTTGTAGCTTAGTATGTATACAAACCCAGCCTATTTGATTAGCTTATAATTAAGTGCACTGGCAAACCTAGAAAATAGGTTAATTCTATTTTCAAATTAAACATTTTAGGTGAATGAGATCCATCTTGTGCAGCATTCTAGTTGCAAAGCCAAATGCCTCCTGAAACTTTACAATTATAGCATAAAATCCACTGCTTTCTTCTCTTTTCTTGTTGGGCTGCTGCTGTTGGTGGTATCTAACATTCAAAGGTCCTATGATGGTACATCAGTCTTATAGAAATTCTAAAAGTTAAAAACCCAATGGTCCAGAAGGATGTCTATTTAGGGAATTTGTGTAAACTGAATCCTTTTCTTGTATTGGTCCCATGCAGTCCTGAGTAAGCAGTCTTCTTGTTTATCCTACTTTAATTATCTTATTTCATACATTTAAATGAGGTTGCTACCATGTACTGTACTGATAAAGTGCCTCCATTTTCAATTACAAGTAGGTCTATTATATTTTTGTTTTATTTGCTATAAACCAACAGTCTGTTCATTTTTTTTATATTAGCTATTTAAGTTGGCTGGTGGCTTCAAATATTCTTCATAACAATAACCAATAAATCCTTTTATTCTGTATTTTATAGGCTACTCCATTTAATGTACTCCATGCCTCTCTCTAGACTTATATTTTGAAATGAGACCCTACATAATAACATTTACTATTCACTTACTGAAAGCATCAGGATGATTTTACCATATTTCAGTTCTTGGCCATTGCAGAGGCAAAAAGAATAACTGCAATATTCTGTAGACATTTTTACATGTATACAAGCTGAAAATGCACAGATATGTACATAGTAGTAAAGTCAATTGTGTTTGGTGAGATTCTTGAATCTGGAAAACATATGATGGTATGTTCAAGTTCTTAATTATAATTAATATTATAATCTGAAACATAAACCAAGAGCAATTTGCATTTTATTGGTCATCGTTGCTATTTGAAGCTACTAAGACCTACATAATAGCCAATAATGACATTGGCTCCCACATACCATTACACTGTCTCATGATAAAGATTCAGAAGATGGTAATGTAGAAGCCAGGTTGAAGCTCTCCCGTTATTAGTGAAGATGAAAGCTATTAGGAAAAAAAACAGAAAATCTTTACCCTGTTATACATGAAAATATTGCTGGAATTTTTGCAATCCCAGCCATCCCAATAAATCTTGGTAAAGGGAATTCTGTGAAAACTGTGTTTAGAAAATAATCACTTGGCTTTGGGGAGTTGCATGTTCCTGGTAGACACTTCAAGCTTCCGCACATAGAATGAATGTAATGGTTGGGCCAATCTCATCTGGAGATGAAGGTTCTGAAGGTACCTAGAAATCAAACCACATATTGGCTTTAACAATTTAAAACCATTTTTCTTAACTCAGCACTTTGTTGTTCAGTTGTTAAGTCATGTCTGACTCTTTGTGATCCCATAGACCATAGCATGCAAAGCTTTTCTGTTCTCCTGGAAAGTCTTGCATGTCTTCCACTCCACTTGCATGTTCTCCACTCTCTCCCAGGGTTTGCTCAAATTCATATTGCATTGAATTTGATGACACTAACTATCTAATCCTCTGCTGTCTCATTCTCCTTTTGCCTTCAATCTTTCCCAACATCAGGATGTTTTCCAATGAGTCCTCTCTTCTCATTAGTTGGCCAAAACATTGGAGCTTCAATTACATGTCCTATATAGTAATAAGAGCTGTTTTCTGCTAGCATTTTGACTGATGTATTCTATAGTTGTAGTTTCTGGGTGGCCTTCAAAGGAAATTTCCAGCAATGATCTTTTAATGGTGATTCACTTTCATCAGAGTGTCTTAAAACAGAGAGGATCATAATTTGTATATCAGTCAAAGCTAAGTAAAAGTTCCCTGGGTTACAGCTTCCACTTGAAAATCCAGCAAAAGCTGAAAGTCCAAGAGGGCTCCCAACTTGTTCCTTCAGGTAGAGTGTTATCCTATCCAAACTTAAAACTGGAGCTTACAGAAAGCAGATGGATCCTAGACAAAACCATAATTTAGTCCTGTTAGGAATTCAATCTCACACTGTTTCATCCCAACCAGGCCTTTGCATCTTTCAGACACCAGGCCAAGACTTTCACGGTGTCTCCAATTTAGTCTTCTCTAGTTCAACTCATTATAGTTTTTGGTATTATCACAGATGGAATTGAGAAACTGGGAGTATGTGTTTGGATCACAAGACTTTCAATCTCTCATCTGCATCATTTAGTAATGAGATTTAGCTGATCTCTTTTCCCATGTACAATTACAGTGCAGTCTATTTTGCTTTTCTACTGAAGCCACATTCTCACTTTCTTCTAGTCTTTTTCAATCTAGTTTTGAAAACATATGGCTGCTATGTTACTCTTCAACTTTAACTGTCTTGCAGGTATACGTAATGTTGAATTTTCAAAATAAGAAAGACGATTACTTTGGGATGAAGCTGTCTATTCTATTAACAATTTCTAATGATTAAGGGAAAGGGAGGGTGGCATATCTGCATAAAAAAGAAGAGACACTCTGTATGTGTTCAAAGACGTTTGGCTGTTTATTCTGATATATTTGTGAAATCCTTACCAGGTATAGCTATGAAATGAGAACACAAAATATGTCATGAAATATGGAGGAAGCCAGAACTCTCATAATTTTATAAGCCTTTAAAAATAAAATTACTCCCCTCCATTCTTTAGTTCAATTTTAATTAACCCACAAAATAGAACTTATTTTTGTAATGCCAAGAAAAATTGTCTGCAGAGATTAAAATCAAAAAGTGAACCTCAGATATTAAGAATGCATTTTATAATGTGATTGCATTATGTTTTTTTTTCTTTTTGCAACCACAATAATAATTCAGAAACATGCTGTTTTTTTGTGTGTGACACTCACCTAAAATTGCAGTAGGCAGCCTGTGGTGTTTCTAATGTGGCTGAACTACAATTCCAGCATCTTTAGGAAGCACATCCAGTAATGAGGGATGCTGGGACTTGTTGTTCAGCACCATCTGGAAGGCCACAGGTTGCCTGTGCCTATTATTTGCTGCATTTCTATTTCTCATATATGCCACTTTTTAAATTATTATTATTCATAACCATTTTTCCAATGTTCCTATGCTTTTTGGACATTGCTAACATTAAATTCATTTACTTTTGGCTCTAAATCCATATTTTGCTGAAAATGGTAGGCAATGTCATGTAGCTAACCATGTCTTTAACACTTGTTTCCCAGTTTGACCATTGTTTGGCTGTAGCCACTAGATAGCTTATTCTATTTAGTACCTATTTATTAACAACCAAGAAAAGAGATTTTAGGATTAGATAAATTGCAGTGATAAGCCATTTATTATTGGTAGCTATCTCTTTTCTTCCCTGACAGGCAAGCTGCTGGACTTAATATTTCCAGCTAATTATAATCAGATAAAGAAGTCAGGAAAAAAAGGATACCTTGGCTTAATAACTCAACACTCTGCAGATCTTGAGTGTTGTGATGGCTAATCTTATTTCAGCAGACTAGAACATATATGCTAGCAAGTAGCCTTAGGTATAAAGATGAAAGGAGTGTAGGAAAAAAGTAAGCTTCTCTCTGGAACTTTCACAATTTCACAAAGACAATGAGAGTGTTATAACTGTACCATATGCAATTATATGAAAAGAGTCTGAATCATTTCCCAGATCCTATCTGAGACAAAAATGTACTATATTTGAAAATAATGGCTACTGTATTTTTCTCCAGGAAGCTGTCATTTTCCAATAATGTACACCTGTGTAAAGCCTCCTATAGTGTGCATTCTTGAGGACCAAAACCAATAACACACCTGCTTGTGTTATTCTTGAAAAAAAAATCCCATTATATGGCACTTTCTTTATGCCTTTACTTCAGAAAGCTCTCTCCAAAATGAGAAATTGCTCAATCCCTCTGGCTAGAATATTAGATATGAGGGTTATATTTAAGTAAATAGAATACACTACAATCTCAGTCTCCCACAACTATGTGCAATGCCTTTTCTGATCAAAGTGGTAGAGTTGAATTCATATTTATCTGAGAAATTTTCCAGGAGTGTGGTGAATAGAAGGTTCTATGCTGGGTTTTTTTCAAAGCACTGGTGTTTCATGGCAGTGTTCAGATTCATATAATTTACAAGTAGTCCTCTTCTTGTGACCATTCACTTAGCAACTGTTCAATCTTATGAATTAGGAGACATGACCACTCTGCAAAGTTGGACAGCCAGCTCACAATTATGCCATTACATGAACCCTGGTCACATGATCGCCATTTGCAATCGTCTCTGCCAGCTTCACATAAGCAAAGTCAATGGAATAGTCTGCAGGGAAGGTTAAAATTGCTTCTGTAAGTTGCTCCCACTACATTTTTCTACTGAGGAGTCCACTACAAAGTACCAGATCTCAGGTACCTCCTGCTCTGTAGCATCTCCTGCCTGCCCATGCTTCCAAGCACCTGCACATTGCCTTAGCCAGCCTGCTTGTACATGCCAGCTCCTATCCGTTGCCCTTGCTGGTCCACCCATATTCTCTAATGTTCATCTGTGACATCCCCAAACCCTCTGCACTCCTTACCTAGAATTCTTGTAGTTATGACAGCAGTGGGGACTGCCAGGATTGCCATCACTATATGAAGTGGTCACACAACATCAAGCTTTATAATCTCATCATGTAGCAACAACAGAATGAGTCCTAACTGCCATTATAATCTTGATGTTGTTTTATACCAGCACAGAATAGGGTAGTTGATTCAGAAGCTAGGAGTCTCTGGGGGTCCAGCATAAAGACCTGGTTCCTAAAAATGACGGAATGGATACCTAGGTGACTATTACCTTAGGATATCTATTGGAGCCAGACTTCCAAAACATTTCTCTAAGGAAAAGTTCTACTCTGTAATCCAGTAGATAAGTGAAAGATACAGTTGATCTGAATGAAGATGGTCTGAATTTGTGGAGTAGAGTGAATGAATAATGTTAAAATAAAGGTATGAAAAAATAACAGATTAACAGGCAAAAGTGGAATTAGTTTAGATTTTAAACAGCAAGGGTGATAGAAATAATTCAAGCCACTCATTCATCTTCCAATTAGTGTTTATCCATCTTTCTTCCCCAAAATGTATTGACAAGAGTAGAAGCATTCACTTGCCAACTATTCTCATCTCTCTCTGGTTGTTTCCATGGATTAGATGCAATGGGAGAAAGTACAACAATGGAGAACTGGGAGTGTGATGAAGCAAAAGACCTTCTCAGAGGGATGTGATAAAATCAGTCAAATCCTCTGATGATGCCAAATGCAGACTTTGCAAAGAAGCTGATGAAACTGTTGATCACAGGATCAGCTCCTAATTGATACCAGGATCAGCTCCTAATTGATAAAATGATATTAGAAAATTGTAAGAACAGAAAAACAAACTTGAATATGGTCTGGATTGATTACAAAAAGGCATTTGACTCACTGCCATATAGTTGGATCATAAAATGCTTAGAATCAACTGGCATTAGCAAAAATATTACATCCTTTACTGAAAAGGCGATGAAACAATGGAGAACTGAGTTGGCAGTAGGGAATGAGATCTACGGAATGGTTAATATCAAGTGAGGAATTTTCCAGGGTGATTCACTTTCACCTCTTCTCTTTATCATCGCAATGATCCCACTATCAGTAATCTTAAAAAAAATGAAATTAGGCTACCAAACAGCCAAAGAAGCCGAAATTTTTTTGCATTTACTATATATGGATGATTTGAAACTCTATGGAAAGTCAGAAATAGAAATCCAATCATTGACAAACACAGTCCGAGTATTCAGCACCGATATTTCAATGCAGTTTGGCATGGAAAAATGTGCCACTGTATCCATAAAAAGGGGCAAAATCACTGCATGTGAGGGAATTGAAATGCCCAATGGCCAACTAATTAAATGCAATGAAAATGAAGCCTACAAATACTTAGGCATTCTGCAGTTGGATAACATCAAGCATGGAGAAGTAAAAGCTATTGTCAGGCGAGAGTACACCAACAGAGTTAGGAAAATTTTGAAATCTAAATTGAATGGTGGAAATACAATCAAGGCCATAAATACCTGGGCAATACCAGTTATAAGATACACAGCTGGTATAGTTAACTGGACACAAGCTGATTTGGACATTTTGGACCGAAAAACCAGGAAACTAATGACAATGCACTACAGTTTACATCCACGTGGTGATACTGATAGATTATACCTGCCCTGAAAATCAGGTGGCAGAGGATTATTACAAGTGAAGCAAACAGTTGAAGAAGAAAAACATGCACTGGCTGATTATTTAAAAGAAAATCAAGAACATCTATTAATCGAAGTAAAGAACAAAAATCTACTGAAGGCCCAACAGATGAAACAAGAATACAGAAAAGATGTGATAAAATCAAGAATGGAGAGTTGGCAGAACAAAGCACTGCATGGCCAATTTCTGGAAAAAATAAAAGATAAAGTGGACAGTGAACAAACTTGGTTATGGTTAACAACAGGTACATTAAAGAAAGAAACAGAGTCACTAATCCTGGCTGCGCAAGAACAAGCTATCCGCACAAATGCCATTAAGGCCAAATCGAAAAATCCTCTGATGATGCCAAATGCAGACTTTGCAAAGAAGCTGATGAAACTGTTGATCACATACTCGGGTCTTGAGGCTGTTAAAGACTGGATGAGAGCTAACAAACTGGTACTCAACCCGGACAAGACCGAGTGGCTGTTGTGTTTTCCTCCCAACAATTTGGCCGACGTTCCATCACTCAGGCTGGGGGGTCAAAATTTATACCCCTCAGACAGGGTCCGCAACTTGGGAGTCCTCCTGGACCCACAG